>NW_024082029.1:133429-222733 GCF_003009895.1 Hyaena hyaena | reverse complement strand
AAAATAAAGTACATTAACTTTAAAAAAAAAAAAAAAAGAAGAGATAAGGAAATATTAGACCATGAAGGAAGAATTAGAGAACTAAATGATTCAATTAAACACAATAATATCTGTATCATGGGAGTTCCAGAAGAAGGAGGAGGAGGGGGAGAGACGGAGAGAGGGAGAAGGGAGAAAGAGAGGGAGAGAGAGGGAGAGAGAGAAAAAGGAGCAGAAGGTTTACTTAAACAAATTATAGCTGAGAACTTCCCTAATCTGGGGGAAAAAAGCAGACATCCAAATCAAGAAGGTACAGAGAACTCCTTTCAGATTCAATAAGAATAGGTCTTCATCAGTGATATCATAGTGAAACTGGCAAAATAAAAAGATGAGGAGAGATTTCTGAATTCTGAAAGCAGGTAGGGACAAATGGGCCTTAACCTGCAAATGATAGATAAGGGTGTTGCAGACTTGTCCACTGAAACTGGGCAGGTCAGAAGGGAGTGGCAGAAAATATTCAATGTGCTGACTAGGAAAAATATGCAGCCAAGAATCCCTTATCCAGCAAGGCTGTCATTCAGAATAGAAGGAGAGATAAAGGCTTTCCGAGAAAAACAAAAACTAAAGGAGTTCATGACCACTAAACCATCCCTGCAAGAGATCCTAAGAGGGACTCTGTGAGTGAAATGCTGCAAATACTACAAAAGACCTAAGATATGAAGCCTACAATTAACACAATAACACTAAATCCATATCTTTCAATAACTCTGAATGTAAATAGACTAAATGCCTCAATCAAAAGACATAGGGTATCAGAATGGATTAAAACAAAAAAAGAACAGAAACAAAAAACAACCAAAAAAAAAACAACGGCTAAGATCCATCAATATGCTGTCTACAAGAGACTCATTTTAGACCTGAAGATACCTTCAGATTGAAAGTGAGAGGATGGAGAACCATCTATCACGCTACTGGAAGTCAGAACAAAGCTGGAGTAGCCATACTCCATGAATCAGACAAACTAGATTTTAAAATAAAGACTGTAAAAAGAGATAAAGAAGGGCATTATATCATAATTATGGACCTATCCATCAAGAAGAGCTAACAATTATAAATGTGCCTCCAACTTTGTAGAACCCAAATATATAAATCACAAACATAAGCAATCTTATTAATAAGAATACGCTAATTGCTGGGGACTTTAATACTCCACTTACAACAATGGACAGATCATCTAGGCAAAAATTCAGTAAAGAAACAATGGCAGAATGATACACTAGGCCACATGGACCTGACAGATACATTCAGAACTTTTCATCCAGAAGCAGCAGAATACACATTCTTCTTGAGTACACAGGGAACATTCTCCAAGATAGAACACATACGGGGTGACAAAACAACCCTGAATAAATAAGAAATAATTGAGATCGTGTCAGGCATATTTTCAGATCTCAATTCCATGAAACTTGAAATGAACCACAAGAAGAAATTGGAAAGCCTCCAAATGCATGGAGGTTAAGGGACATCCTACTAAAGAATGAATGGGTCAACCAGGCAATTAAAGAAAAAATTGAAAAATATATGGAAGCAAAATGAAAATGGAAACATGACAGTCCAAACCCTTTGGAATGCAGCAAAGGCAGTCCTAAGGGGAAAATACATTGCAATCCAGGCCTAGCTATAGAAACAAGAAAAATCCCAAATATAAAACTTAACCTCATATCTAAAGGAACTAGAAGCAAAGTAGCAAATAAACCCCAAAGCCAGCAGAAGAAGAGAGATAATAAAGATTACAGCAGAAATAAGCAGTATAGAATTTAAAAAAAAAAAAAAACAGTAGAAAAGTGAATCTAAGATCTGGTTTTTTGAAAGAATAAAGAAAATTGATAAACCCCTAGCCAGACTTTTCAAAAAGAAGAGAGAACCCAAATAGATAAAATCATGAATTAAAGAGGAGAGATTACAAACACTACAGAAATAGAAACAATTATTCGAGAATAGTGTAAAAAGTTATATGCCAACAAACTGGATAACCTGGAAGAAATGGACAAATTACTAGACACCCACACACTACCAAAACTCAAACAGGAAGAAATATAAGACTTGAACAGACCCATAACCAGTGCAGAAATTGAATCAGTTATCAAAAATCTCCCAAAAAAATGAGTCCTAAGTCACTTAGCTTCCCAGGGGAATTCTACCAGATATTTAAAGCAGAGTTAATACCTATTCTTCTCAAGCTATTCCAATAAACAGAAGCAGAAGGAAAGTTTCCAGACTCATATACAAAATCAGCATTACCTTGATTCTTAAACCAGACAGAGACCCCACAAAAAAGAATTACAGTTTAATATCCCTCATAAACATGTATGCACAAATTCTCAATGAGATACTAGCAAAGCAAACTCAATAGTATATTAAAAGAATACCACCATGATCAACTGTGATTCATTCCTGGGCTGTAGGGCTGGTTCAATATTTGCAAATAAATCAGTGTGATACATCACATTAATAGAAGAAAGGATAAGAACCACATGATACTGTCAAGAGATGCAGAAAAAGCACTTGTCAAGATACAGGATCCTTTCTTAACAAAAACTCTCAAAGTTGGGATAGAAAGAACATACTTTAACATTATAAAATCCACACATAAAAAGCTCACAGCTAATATCATCCTCAATGGGAAAAAACTGAGAGCTTCCCCCTGATATCAGGAACACGACAGGGATGTCCACTCTCACCACTGTTGTGTAACATAGTGTTGGAAGTCCTAGCCTCAGCCATCAGACAACAAAATGAAATAAAAGGCATCCAAACTGGCAAAGAAGTGAAACTTTCACTTTTCATGTATGACATGATACTGTACATGGAAAACCCAAAAAGCTCCACCAAAAAGCTGCTAGAACTGGTACATGAATTAGGCAAAGTCACGGGATATAAAATCAATGTACAGAAATCGGTTGCCTTTCTAATCACCAATAATGAAGCAACAGAGAAATCAAGAAATCATTCCATTTAGAATTGCACCAAGAACCTTAAAATGCCTAGGAATAAACCTAACCAAAGATATAAAAGATCTGTATGCTAAAAACTGTAGAAAACTTATGAAAGAAATTGAAGACACAAAGAAATGGAAAAAGCATTCCATGCTCATGGATCAGAAGAACAAATATTGTTAAAATGCCAACACTACCTAAAGAAATCTACACATTCAATTCAATCCTAATCAAAATTGTACCAACATTCTTCTCAGAGCTAGAACAAACAGCCCTAAAATTTGTATGGAAACATAAAAGACCCCAAATAGCCAAAACAATGTTGAAAAAGAAAACCAAAGTGGGCATTACATTCCTGGACTTTAGCCTTTACTACAAAGTTGTAATCATCAAGACAGTATGGTATTGGCACAAAACCAGACACATAGACCAATGAAAGAGAATAGAGAATCCAGAATTGGACCCACAAATGTACGGCCAACTAATTTTTTTACAAAGCAGGAAAGAATATCCAATAGAAAAAATACAATCTCTTTAGCAAATGGTGCTGGGAGAACTGGACAACAACAGACAGAAGAATGAAGCTGGACTACTTTCTAAAACCATACACAAAAATAAGCTCAAAATGGATGAAAGACCTAAATATGAAGGAAACCATCAAAACCCTAGAGGAGAAAACAGGCAACAACCTCTTTGACCTCAGCTGCAGCAAGTTCTTACTCAACATGTCTCTGAAGGCAAGGGAAATAAAAGCAAAAATGAACTATCAGGACCTCATCAAGATAAAATGCTTCTGCACGGCAAAGGAAACAATCAACAAAACTAAAAGGCAACCAATGGAATGGTTAAATGACATATCAAATAAAGAGTTAGTATCCAAAATCTATAAAGAACTTATCAAACTGAACATCCCCTATCCCCCCAATAAGAAATGGGCAGAAGACATCCAGATGGCCAACAGATACGTGAAAGGTGCTCAATATTGCTCATCATCAGGGATATACAAATCACCACCTCACACTGGTCAGAGTGACTAAAATTAACAACTCAGGAAACAACAGATGTTGGCAAAGATGTGGAGAAATGGGAACCCTCTTGCACTGTTTGTGGGAATGAAAACTAGTGCAGCTGCTCTGGAAAACAGTGTAAGTGTTTCCTCAAAAAATTAACAATAGAATTACTGTACCACCCAGCAATAGCACTACTAGGAATTTACCAAAGGACACAGGAGTGATGATTTATAGGGTACATGCACCCCAATATTTATAGTAGCACTATCAACATTAGCATAATTATGAAAAAAGCCCAAATGTCCATCCACACATGAATGGATAAAGAAGATGTGGTTTATATATACAATGGAATACTACTTAGCAATGAGAAAGAATGAAATCTTGCCATTTGAAACAACATGGATAGAATTGGAGGTATTATGCTAAAAGAAATAAGTCAGTCAGAAAAGACAGATATCTTATGTGTTTTCACTCATATGGGGAATTTGAGAAACTTAACAGAAAACCAGGGGGAAGGAAAGGGAAAAAATAGTTTCAAACAGAGAGGGAGGCAAACCAAAAGAGACTCTTATATACAGAGAACAAACTGAGGGTTCACGGGGGGCCTGGGAGAAAGGGGAAAATGGGTGATGGACATTGAGGAGGGTATTTGTTGGGATGAGCACCGGGTGTTGAATATAAGCTATGAATCATGGGAATCTATTCCCAAAGCCAAGAGCACACTGCATACACTATATGTTAGCTAGCTTGACAATGAATTATATTTAAAAATAAATAAATCAGTCCAATAAGATGGAATTATTAAACTTTAAGGGTAGCAACAAAATATATTTTGGAAGATTGTGTTTTTAATTTAGCAAATGATCTATAACTGTTTTACTTATTTTAATTCTAAGAGTTTAAATCAAGCAGTGTAATAGCATATAACACTTTCTACTAGATTTTAGGAGGAACTAGTTACTTTCTGAGAATAATTGCCTTCTCATAAAATAGTTCTGAAATTCCAAATGAAATTCATTAAAAATTTTTAATCTTTATTTATTTTTGAGATAGGGTCAGAGAGAGAGGGAGACACAGAATATAAAGCACGATCCAGGCTCTGAGCTGTTGGCACAGAGCCCTACATGGGGCTTAAACCAAATAAAACTCATTTTAATAGAAAAATCGTTTTGATTCAGGAATTTAATTATGTCGATTATTCATTGTATTCAATAAACAGCATTAATATCAGAGACATGTACAGAAAGAAAATATATGTAAAGAAGAAAAGAATTCTCTGAAAAATAAAACTGATAGTATAGCTGCAGACATGAGTTAAAATTATGTTTTTTTAAATTTCTAAATCCCACAAGGAACATAAAATTTTAAAAATGTTAAGAAATATAGCATATTAATCTATTAGAATACATTTGTAAACTTTTAATGAAACAGTCAGAAATGGGTCAGGATCTGACAATAGCAACCAGAAATATAATTTGCAAAGTTTGTGGGAGAGAGATAAAGGTAGCAGATTCAAGACGTGCAAAGATCTCGCAAATGGCAGGCAGTGCTAATTGACTATCCAATAAGTAGTCAGGAGGTAAGGAAAGTAGGGAAATTCTGGGAAGGAACCTAAAGGGAGAGACTGGCAGATCTCTGACGGTAATAAAGCAAGTAGAATTTTAATCTAAGGGTCAGATATTTAGGAGTAATATGACCAAGTAGGGCTCATCTTAACTTAGAACTCCTGATATAAATTTTTTTAAACATTTATTCATTTTTGAGAGAGAGAGTGCAAGTGGCGGAGGGGCAGAGAGAGAGAGAGAGAGAGAGAATCCAAAGCAGGCTCCAGGCTCTGAGCTGTGGCACAGAGCCCAAAATGAGGCTCAAACCCAGAAGCGGTGAGATCATGACCTGAGCTGAAGTAGGACACTTAACTAACTGAGCCACTCAGGTGCCCCAGAACTCCTGATTTTAAAAAACAAACAAGGGGTGCCTGGGTGGCACTCGGCCAATTGAGCTTCTGACTCTTGATTTTGGCTCAGGTCATGATCCTAGCCCAAGCAAGGAAACACCAAGGGCACACCAAGCCCTGTGCCAGGCTCCATACTGAGCATGAAAACTGCTTAAGATTCTCTGTCTCTCTACCTCTCCCCCATTTCCCCACTTGTGCTCTCTCTCTATAGAAAAACAAAAACAAAAAAGAAAAAAAGAAAAAACAATTTTGCAAAACAGTTCATACTTTTTGAAGTTCATAGAATATCTGACAATTTTTAAGTGTAAGTTGGGAACCAGATGCTACATGCTAGTACCTCATACGTGTTATTTCTCTTAATCCTTAATTTATATTGTGTGGATTATCTCCATTATACTTATGCAAAAACAGAGGAACAGAGATTAAATTATTTGCTGAAGTTCACACTAGTATTGAGTGAAGTATGGATTGGAATTCAGGCAGTTAGACTTCAGAGCTACAGATACACTATTTTAGAACAAGGTCAGGTGAGAATCTAAGGTGAATATGATATTAGAGTGTAATTCATCTTTGGACATGATGAAGTCGTGTGGATTAAAGTAACTATAACTCCTATATTTGAAGTTTATAGTTAAGAAAAAAATATACTAAGGAATATTCTACTTAAGTCAAGCCATGATAGACTTACTATTCACAACACAAGAGAATAGGTGACAGAATCTTCAATAGAATGAGAAAGTTTCATTGTTGAAGTTTGTCTTGGATTCATCTAAAATCACTTGTTCTCATATTCATACATTCTTTATAATTATTCTCCTCTGCGTGGCACATACTGTATTAGGGACAGAAGTTTTAGCATGACAGAGAGCATGTCCTTATGAATTTATAGTTTATTGGTGGAGATAGTTGATAAATACATAAATATGTGTGTTACAATATTTTTCTGAAATAGGCTATGAGGAAAAGTTAAGCAGACTAAAGTAGAGAGTGAAAGAAGAAGGTTCTTTTAAAGGGTGTTCATAAGAGGATTCTCTATGGAGGTAAGTTAAAAAAAAGATTGAAAATGAATGAACACTTCTTCCAAATATGTAAAGGAAAATAAGAGAAACAAATAAGTGTAAGTTCATTGAGCTCAGAAAACAAAGGGAAGAATATTGGAAGATGAGGTTCGAGAGACAGGAGTGAGATCATTGAGGACTTACTAGATCATAGCATAATGTTCCCATGGTGAACCCGATAGGAAGCCATGGGGAGTGTTTTACATTGGAAGTATTGTAATCTGATTAAAAAAAAAAATCATTCCAGCTGCTGTGGAGGTAATGCCTTAAACTAAGGCACTAGCAGTGAGAGTAAAGACAAATAGTCTGATTGATATATTCTAAAGGCAGAGCATAATATAATTGCTCATGATAGGATTTTAAGTTTGGATGGTAAGAGGAAAAAAAAATATTTCAGTTTTTGGCCTGAGCAATGGGATGAATGGTGGTACCAGTTTTAAGGGGATAGAAATAATGACATTTCTATTTTAGAAACATTAAATGTTAAATGTCTATTAAGGATCCAAGTGAAGATAGAGATTTGGCAATCCAATGAACAGTCAAGAGATAGTGGGGATGTTCTAGGATAAGCATACAAATTTACATAGATGGTTTCCAAAGTCTTAAGACTGGATGGCATTGCCTAGGAGGTTAGGGTGGATAGAGAGTGCAGAGAGGCAATGATTGAGTTCTCAGCTGTCCTAGCACTTAATAATCGGGAAGAGGAAGAAAATGCAGAAAGTGAAAGGTAATAGTAAAATAAAATAAAACTCAGGAATCGGTAGTGTCTTAGCATTGAAGGGAGAAAAATGTTTCCAGAAGTAGGAAATGTCTGTCAAATCCTGCTCAAAGTTTGAGTAAATTAGGAGTAAATATAGACCATATAACCATAGAAGTTACCAACATGGAAATTGTCATTATCCTTGAGCAAAAACAATTTCAAAGGAATGCTGTGATCAAAGCCCTAAGAAATCAAATAGGGGCAGCAAACATAAACAAACCCTTTGAGGAATTTTGCCAAAATGCAAATAGAGAAATTGGGCAGTAACTAAATAAGCACAGAGGTATAGATTTATTTTCTCTTTACTGAAAATTGTTATGGAATGTTTATATGCAAATATAAATGATCCAATGATCAGGAAAAAAAATAAAATCTACATGAAAAAGAAAACCAAAGGAACAAAACTGAGATGGAGAGTAGTATGAAATAACAAATAAATGCATGGGTCTACCTTAGGAAGATGTAGGGACTTTTCATTTGCTGTAACACAAAGGAAACTCAACATATATAGGTACAGATGCAAGCATAATGGCAGATGATGTGAGAAGTTCAATTTTTGTTCCCTCAGTTCAGTGAACTAAGAATGTGGTTATCACTTAAGAGTAAGGTGGGGAGGTGGGTGCTGGAAATTTGAGGAAATCCAAGACGGTGTGAAACAATCTTCTTTGTGACTGGGAAAGTAAATTCCCTGTGATATGTATTAGAATCACAGAGGACTGCTGAGTCCTACTTGAGATAAGTGGCCCCAAGTGTAAAATGAGACTAGCCAGCATAGTTGTGTATAGTTTCCAGTCATGTTGAGCAGCGTGGGTGTAGGCATGGTGTGATAAGATATTTGGGTTTAATGAGGACTGAGGTTTGTTCTTTTTGTTTTGTTTGTTCAAGTAAGTAGAATAGATGAAGGTTGTAGACCAGGAATCTAGACTGGACTTTCTTTTTTTTTTTTCTTTTTGATGATAAATGAAGGGGCTGACTGCCAATATGAAAGTGACAGATCAATGGATTAGTGGTCTCAATGAGTTGAAGAGTTATTGGAGCAGAACTAAAGATTTAAGTGAGCTGGAAAGATAGGAACTGGTATTTAGAGGTCTGGACGTGTCCGAGATCTTTAAAGTAAAAGGAGAATGTTAGCTATTATAGGCTACTGAAGTCACCGGCAGCTGGACCTGATACTGCACCTGCCTGCACTGAAGGGCAACATATTTCTTTCCCATGTGAATAATTTAGAAAGATAGATGTGCAATTAACATATTGTATGACCTTTGAGTCACACGTTGTATGGAAAAATTGAACCTTGTTTTTGAGATAGCATTTGTATACACCAAAAATAATATAAAGGTAAAATTAACATGCCTGTGTTAATTATCAGAGAAATGCAAATCAAAACCACAGTGAGATACCATCTTACACCTGTCAGAATGGCTAGCATCAAAAAGCCAAGAAGTAAGTATTGACAAGAATGTAGAGGAAAAGGGATCCCTTGTGCATTGTAGGTGGGAATGTAAACTGGTGCAGCCACTGTGGAAACTAATCCGCAGGTTCCTCAGAATACTAAATCTAGGTTACTATATGATCTAGTAATTTCACTATAGGATTTTTACCCAAAGAAAATTAAAACACTAATTCAAAAAAATAAATACTACCCTATGTTTATTACTGAATTATTTACAATAGCCAAGATATGGAAGCAGCCCAAGTGTCCATCCATAGATGAATGCATAAAGAAGGTGTAATATATATCTAATATGCAATATATATCTATAATATGGTATCTATATATATAAAGAATGAGATGTTGTCATTTGCAGCATCATGGATGGACCTAGAGGGTACTATGCTTAGTGAAGTAAGTCAATCAGTGAAAGACAAATACCGCTTTATTTCACTCATATGTGAAATTTAAGAAAAACAAAGAAAACAGAGATAAACAAAAAAAATACCAGACTCTTAAATATAAGCTGTTGGTTACCAGAGAGGAGTTGGGTAGAGAGATGGGTAAAATAAATAGGGGATTAAGACTATTACATCTTAAATTAGGATGGATTTATGTTTGCTCTGTTCATTACTATAACCTAGGCACTTAAAGCAACCATTCATTGTGGAACGAGCAATATAGGAATGGATGGAATGATCTATCAATTGTTTTTTTAAAAAATATTTTCAGTTGGTCTGTCAGAAATGATAAATAAAATTTTAAAAATATACACTTACCTTGATGAGCACTGAGTGTGTAGAATTGTTGAATCATTATACTGTTATCTGACATTCATATAATACTATATTAAATGACACTTCAATTAAATTAATCCTCATGTAAATGACTATTGAGACATTCTGTATTAATGTGTTTTTTTTAAAAAAATATCTAGTTTGGTGGTGCCTAGGTGACTTAGTTGGTTAAGAGTCCAACTCTTGGTTTTGGCTCTGGTCATGGTTTGTAGTTTTGTGAATTTGGGCCCTATGGGCTCTGTGCTGCCAGAATTCTCTCTCCCCTTTCTCTGTCCCCCACCCACCCCACTCATGCTGTCTCTATCTCTCTCAGAATAACAAACTTAAAAAACCACATTTAGTCTATAACTCAATTTGGAATTATTTTTACTGAAGTTCTAAAGTTTGGATGGTTGTCTTTATATACATGACCACACAAAACATTGATGCAGACCTGAAGTCAATACAGTGAGAGATGGTTTAACAAGTATCTATAATTTTGAGATGATGGTTTAGTCAGTGTCTTATCGGTACAAAATTATCCTTAGAGTTTATTTGATTTCTTCTACTTTATTTTATCTTAGTGATCTTCACAAATTGCTCTTTTGCATTGGATATAATTTATACATTTATAAGCTTCAAAAGCAGCATATTAAAATATATATTTGCTGGGGCACCTGGGTGGCTCAGTTGGTTGAGCGTCACATTTGGCTCAGGTCATTATCTCACTGGTAGTGATTTCGAGCCCGGCATCAGGCTCTGTGCTGACAACTCAGAGCCTGGAGGCTGCTTCTGTTTCTGTGTCCTTCTCTCGCTCTGCCCCTTTCTCTCTCTGAAGAATAAATATAACATAAGAAAAAGATTAAAAAATATATTTGCTGTAACTCTTGAATTTTTCTCGAACATATATTTTTAGTACGTGGAAATACTAAATCATTAATGAAATATAAAGAAGTTATAGGAGGCTGATAAAAATGTTATAGTGTTATTGCTTATTTTGCCTATATGTGTATACATGTATAAAAACATAGTGGTACTTTTTGCAGAAACTACATGGCAAATTCATTGAACTTAGTTATTTTGGAAACAGAGTGTATACAACTCTTCTTGACACTAGACAAAATAGTTTTATTTCAGGAATTAAAAACAAAACATTTACTATCAATGCACATGTATTATAATTTCCAAAAAGGCATGTACTTTCATCAAAGTAATTTTAAATATTTGGGAATCATAACAAGTTCTTGGCACTAGTTTGCCATTGTGATTTAGGACATGTTTATTTTTTTATACAAATAACATGTCCGATATTTTTATGTGATTGCTTCCCTAGCAATCATATGGTTAGATATATTTTATAAAGTAAGCAAATCTTGGGGCACCTGTGTGGCTCAGTCGGTTAAGCGTCCGACTTCAGCTCAGGTCATGATCTCACGGTGTATGGGTTTGAGCCCCGTATCCGGCTCTATGCTGACAGCCAGCTCAGAGCCTGGAGCCTGTTTCAGATTCTGTGTCTTCCTCTCTCTCTGACCCTCCCCTAATCATGTTGTCTCTCTCACTCTCTCTCTCTCTCTCAGAAACAAATAAAACATAAAAAAATTTAAAGTAAGCAAATCTTAATATTACCAACTAGTACCTTGTTTATGCCTTTGAATTTAATGGATTGTAAGATTGTTTACAGAGTATATATACATTTAATATATACATATACACACATTTACAAATTAAAGTTTTTCTTTCTGACATCCTCAATGATAGTCCCACTTACTTGAAAAGTCAGTGCCCAAAAGCAAAATCTGGGAAATTTAGTACAAAAGTATTGATAAAGAAGCCTACATTTTTCTTCTATGAAGATTTTGGCATTCTTATTAATCCTAATTTGTTTATGTAATCTACTATTGCTGCTTCTGTGTGCTTCTTAGTATTATGAATTTTGTGTTTGAATCACAGAATCATTTTGTTATTTTTTTGATGTTTGTTTATTTTCAAGAGAGAAAGAAAAGAAAGACAGGTGTGAGGGGCAGAGAGAGAGAAGGAGACACAGAATCTGAAGCAGGCTCCAGGCTCTGAGCTGTCAGCACAGAATCCTACACAGGCCCGAACTCACAAGTAACGATATCTTGAACTGAGCTGAAGTCAGACGCTTAACCAACTGAGCCACCCAGGTTCGACTGTATCACAGAATCATTAAGGTTTAAGGCTGAGACTCTTAGAATTGTTTCCAATCTGGGAGAAACTGTAGTCCAGATAGACTGAAATTTGCCCGAGGGCCACATAGCTAGCAAAAGGCAGATTCTGAACTCAAGTTTTCCAACTTTAGAACTTGTGCCCTTTTCGGGTTGGCCAGAACAGACCTTGAAAGATTTGAAGGGTATATTGCAGGAGCCTGATATAGAGGAAATTATTCTGGGAGAAGAAAGCAAGAGCTTTATGATGTTCTGCTAGGGAAAAGGCAAAATACAATGCAGTATTACTTGAAGGTTGGAGGGAAAAAGAATGAATAAAATATGGAGAGCTTTAAAAGAACATCATATAAGTCTGCTGGTACATCAATCCAGTGTTTATTTTGAGTAGTTGGTGACATTTAGAAAGAAGTGAGACTTCCAGACATTTTCAGTAGGTGGTCAGTTTGACATTTCTATATAATGCCTCTCTGGGCTAATAAAACTTGTCTATTCCTGCTGGTTCCATTTTGATTTTATTCTTTCTGTTCATTTAAAGCAACAATTTAGTAAATCACAGTAAATAGGCAAATTCTGAAAGTCAAGTGTTTATCCATGCTAAGATTTTTTTTTAAGCCTGGACTTTTTTTTTTTTTCCATAACAGATGGGAGAATTGTGAGTTATTTCACTGGAATCCTGTTGCCTTCTTTAAAAAAAAATCATTTACTGGCATTTAAATATTCAGTTTATGTCTAATAAAACAATATTTTTAAATAAGCCCCACAATTATTATCAAAACAGATTCATGTGGCTTGGCACCTAGCAAATAACATGGACATCTGTTACTGGGCAAAGAAGTTAAACCAAAATAAATTAAACCATAGTGAATATTGTTATAATTTAGTAATTATTATTTTGAACTACAAATGTATCCTATGTAACATCAGCTGGACTTATGCAATGATGGCCTCTTTACAGTGTGTCATGTCACCCACAAATCTACTTCAAAAATTGTCCAAATTTCTCAAATCCCAGATCATAGACCCACTACTTTACCCAGTACCATCTTGACATAAATTTTCTAGTCACCTATCCTTATGTGAATATTGTTGCAATCCAATTAGTTCCTTCACTTTTCTCATTTTCTCCCCTGTATTACCTTGATTCCTTCTCACCTCCAAATCAGGAAGTATTCCTGCTTTCTCATATGAGACTGGGCATATATCGTTACTCTTGACTACATTGTGCCTCCTAAGATCTTTTCGTATCATTTGTCTTCCTTCCAAAAGGTGTGATTGAAATAGGAGGTGTGGGGACTCCGAAACTGGCTCTGCTTGTTCCCATCCAAGTCCAGATGCATATGGAAATTTGTCCTTCTCCTTACCTTCAGGTCTCTTGTTATCCAGGGCTTTACCCTATTTGGAGAACAGATGACTATCTTAGGACATTAAAGAAGGGATTCCCCGATGCAAGTAGTTGCAGGTGGAATTTATCCTGCTAAAGACTGGCCAATATCGCACAGGTATCTGTAAAGGATACTTTACCTGTTATTACTGCTTGCAGTAAGAGGAAACTGTTTAGTAACAGCTCAGCACAAATAGTGTGTCCCTTCTACAAGGGCTGGTGTAGACAGGATTTGATCTCTGCTGGAGTGAGGTAATCCTATTGATGTTTCTAGTCCCTAACTAAAATGATCCACTCAGGTTTGGGAGGCTCTCCCTTTTCTGTCTTATGGATTTTCCTTACCTTTTCTGCCAGAATTAACACTATCAAAGAATAACTTAAAATACTGTTGTTAATATACCTCTAAAACTGATGCTTATAAATAAATCTAAGGCTGTACTCCTTAAGAGCTTTGATTTCTGAGCCTAGATTCTCCTACTGTTTTATTTTCTGGACAGTGCCTGCTCTTATAAATTAAAAGACTTTGCTCTTACATGGATATCAATGAAATGGGCCTCACAAGCCAATTTGGAAGACAAATCTGTTCATTAACTATTTTTTTTCAGCAATGGCAGTCTTAATTCCCTCTAATTTACTTGCAGTTGAACAGAGGAAAGTTTTACATAAATATTTGCACAAAAGAAAAGTAAATTATTCTATTTAAACTATTATATATCTGAAATTGCCCCTATACTCTTTGTATCAGATCCTTCAACTTTTCATGTTCCAAACTTTCTCTTTAAAATTCTCCAGCAACAATAATGATGATGACAAACAACAAGACAAGCCCTTGGACTTCCTAACTAATAAAGGCATCAATCTATATCTCTCCTGTTCACAGCCTCATTCTCCATGCCAGATATCTTGAAAAGTGAAATCTATTTATTGACTTCAGTCCTCAGTGTTTATAATTTTCTCCCTGTTCCTAGAAAACTTTGATTTCTTATTATAGATAGATATCTTAAGTATATATTGGTTTAAATATATATGATAATATGTGTGACTTTTCCCTGAATTTGTCTATCATCATTTCTGCAAGGAAACATTGATTTTCAAATCAGTTCATGCTGAGATGTTCTCAATGCAGGTGAATTGTTTCTCCTAGTCAAGGTTAATTTCTGCACTTATTCTCTGACTCCCACTACCAACACCATTTCCTCTCCATCTCCAAGCCATTCCAGAATCAATTGTTTGCTTTTTTCTCTCTATCTTCAAACTCCCTGGCCCTCTCTGCTTGTTCATTAGCTTTGTTTCTTTTTCTGTCTGTGATGGACCCCTAAGTAGCAGTATTCCCCAAATTTCTCCTCTCACTGCTTTTCTCACCTTGCTCTTTCAGTCTTTCTAAGGGTTTATATTTATTTTCAAGGCTTCAGTAACCTATATTCTTAGTTGGTCACTCCCAAATCTAAATCTAAAGTAACAATACATCACTGGTATTATGTTAGCATTACTTCAGTAGCTATATTAGCATGGCTAAAAATGCTGAGATTATAGAGAGAGCACACACTATCCTATATATTACTCAAATTTTATTTTCTCCCTTGGAGCCAAACAATTTGCTAAGACACTCAATAACACAATGTTTTAATTTTGCATTTGTTTTTGTATTCTCTAGTTTGAAAACAAAGCACCTGTGAATGCTGGATTTCAATATGACTTGTAATATGTGGTATAAAATGCTTTTTGAGCTGTTTCTGAGCACAGCATGGAAGTTTGTTATTGACTTTTTGCTCACTATGATTGAGATAGCCCCTTCTAAATTATTAAAGGACAAGTGATTTCTTCAAGATATCATTTTAGGATATTTCTTGACTTTGGGGCTATTTTTTTACCTTGCTCTTTTCACACAAAATTAAATAACTTGTTAGTTTCTAGGAGTTTTCTTACTTGTGGATTTTCTTAAGGAATCTTATTAGTATTTTTGATTAAAGCATTAGAATATGAACAAATGAGTTTCATATCTTTGCACATATAGGAGAAAAGATTTTCGCTTCTGCTACTACTGAATAAATGTTAAATATTTTCCCAGCACTGAATAAAGCAAACCTATTTCTGAGTTCCATAATGTTATCCAAGGCCTAACTTAATTATGATGTTAACAGTATCAAAACTATTTAGTTAATCTTTACATTAGGTGAAAATATTGAAATCAATGGAGTTAAACAGATATGAACTGACACATCTTAATTTTAATGAAATTTGTCGGCCTCAATTGTTGCATATGTTAGGGACATAGGTAGGAATTTAAGGTAAGAGTAAGGTGCAAAATTCTCTTCGTGAGAGAATATGAATTGTTTAACTTTAAAAAGCCTACCAACTTGCCCAAAGGTAAATATTAAAATTTCTCCATTTATTTGTCTTAAATTTGGCAACTATTTTAAGAAGGAATAATTAATTACTAAGCAATATGAAGCAGGTAAGATGTTATGGAACATATTGTCTTTAGACTAGATTAAGTTTGCTTAATTTTCTCTAGGAGAAAGAATAGTTACTCAGAGTTCTATATATAGATATGTAAGGAGTTAATGTCCAGAATTTTACCACACAAAAATGCTTTAATCAGTAGAATACACATTGTATACTATATGCTTTTCAAAATACAAAGGATGGTAAGAATTAAAAGATTTCAGAGTACATGTTTTTGTCTTCCAAATTTCTGGTGATAATTTAGTATTAAAATCTAGCTTTTTTAGAAAAAATCTAAATGTTTAATGTTTATTTATTTTTGAGAGAGAAAGAGACAGAGCATGTGCAGAGGAGAGGGACAGCGAGAGAGGGAGACACAGAATCTGAAGCAAACTCCAGGCTCCCAGCTGTCAGCACAGAGCCAGATGCAGGGCTCAAATTCACAAACCCAAAGTTATGACCTGATCGAGAGTCAGAGGCTTAACTGGCTGAGCCACGAGGTGCCCCATTTTTAAAGATTTTTTAAAGTATATATACTTATTTTGAGAGAGAACAGCACATGCTTGCAGCAGCAGGGAAGGGGCAGAGAGAGAAAAACAGGGAGAAAGAAAACCCCACTCAGGCTCCCTGATTTCAGCACAGGGCTTAACACAGGACTCGTGAAATGTGAGATCATGATCTGAACCAAAACCAAGAGCAAGATACGTGGGGCGCCTGGATGGGTCTGTCAGGTAAGCATACAACTTTGGCTCAGGTCATGATCTCAGGGTTCATGGATTTGGGCCCTGCGTTGGGCTCTGTGCTGACAGCTAGCTCAGATCCTGGAGCCTGCTTCAGATGCTGTGTCTCTGTCTCTCTCTCTCTGCCCCTCCCCTGACTGTGCTGTCTCACTGTCTCTCAAAAATAAATACTAATTTTTTTTTTAAAGAGCAAGATGCTTAACCATCTAAGCCACCCAGGTGCCCCAAAAATCTATTGTTTTTTTTAAACTTTGTTGTGTTCATGTATTATTCCTAGAATAAATAAACTAAATCATACGTTTAATTAAAATACTAAAACTTTGATTTGGGGGGAAGTGGGGAGTTAAAATGATGAAATAATTTTCACATGAAAACTGGTGCTGCAAGAGAAGACAACATTCATTACTCAACAAAGAAAAGGACATTTAGCAGGGTTTGAATGGGAAGAACTCTGAGACTGAGCTGGTAAATCAAGAATTTGAATGTTTGAAAGTACCCATTTCAAACCACAGTAATTTTCAAGATAAAAAATAACTTTTTAAATCTATTGAAACAAAACAAACGATTTTAAAAATAAAACCAGGGTATTGTTTCATAGCCAAGAAATAAATTCTTTCTTTCTTTTTTTTTTTTTTTAAGTGTTTTATTTATTTCTAGGAGAGAGAGACAGCGTGAGCAGGGGAGGGTCAGAGAGAGAGGGAGTCACAGACTGAAACAGGCTCCAGGCTCTGAGCTGGCAGTCAGCACAGAGCCCGACGCGGGGCTCGAACCCACGAATCGCGAGATCATGACCTAAGCAAAAGTCGGAAAGTCGGACGCTTAACCGACTAAGCCACCCAGGCGCCCCAAGAAATAAATTATTTCAATTGATGGGGGAAATCTCAAATCTCTGTAAAAATAGGAAATGACATATTCTGAATCCCACAGACTAAGTGAGGAACCTGTTGCTGATACCACGAGTTGTTCAGAAATTAAGCCACATTATTTGGTGTTTGACTACATCAACATCAGTGGATCATGGATCCTTATGTATCTATAGGGGTAATGTCTCAGGAATTGGTTTCTAGAAGATTGTTTTCTGTTAAGTCATAGATTCAATAGCCATAATGTACACATAAAACTTCCTCAGGAAGGAACTAATCCCGAGGTGATAGTTTTCAATGGGGCTAGTGATGATGCAAACACACACACACACACACACACACACACACACACACACACACACACATTTGTGTGTGTATAAATTTACTATGGAAAAAATTTACTATCAATTTTGGTTATAGGATTTGAATATATAGTTTACTTTTTAGTATACATTCATTTAGCAGTGGACAAGTGGGTTTGCTATGTTTTAGATGATTTACTAGCTGTTAGAGGTGATAGAGTGTTGAGTAGACCATAAGTAGTTTTAATATAGGAGGAACTGGACAGGAACAATATATCTATAAATAGAACACAATAGATTTTGTTCAACTCTTTTTCATTATTGGTTAAAACAATGCCTCTCACGTAGTACTCCATATATATTTGTTGGATGAATAGATACGATAAGTATCATAAGAGGGTAAAAGTATTCCAAGTGTTCAAAGCATAGGTGGTAGTATATGATACTTGCAGAGTGCTTCATGAATCACCTGGATATTGCTCATTACTGTGTTCAGTGGTGTTGGACATGAAACCTTGTGATGCATAGTAAACAAATATGAGGCATTACATTGCTTTCTCTTCCCCTTTCATTTGTTCATTCATCATTCAATAGTTTACTGAACACCTCTCAATGATAAGACCAGAAGATAGATATAAAAGAGATCTGCCATTAATGTGGTCACCGTGTACTGGAGGCGACAGGAAAATAAATAAGCAGTTAAAATAGATCATGATAAATGTTATGATACATTCTATGGAAGAGAAGGGGGGGAGGGAGAGTATATGCAATGTGTCGGATTTGGTGCATCTGATTTTGTTTCCTGTCTTCAAAACTCAGGATGAATAGGAATTAATCTGTTTAAATTTATCTCTCAGAGTAACATTAACCCTGAGTTTAGTTCCAACTCCCCTCCTACCTTCTCAAATTATATTGTTAACATAACCATTATATGTTTCATGTTGAATGGATACAGTTGTCCAAGATATACTATACATTTTGATTTCTCTTTGGTTTCAACATAACTAACACTCTATTCCATCCTCTCCTGTAATTTCTTTGTTATTATATGTCTGTCCAAATAACAAATATGAAATGTCTTGCTAATCAACCCTGTATATCTTTGTAAGTCACATTATAAATGCATGTTTGCTTTGGCCTTTCACTTTGATACAGGGTGGGAAACTGATTCAATTTTCATTTTGTTTGGCATTTCTTTCAATTGTTCCATTTTCACTTATGAGGCCCACTTTAGAGTTTTCCTTTATTGTGTTAGCTAACTCAAAAGTATGTGGCAAACTCACACACTGAACCCATAGACCCAACCAAGCAGTTTTCCACAATCTTCAACATCTATACTACCTGCACCATTATTTGAAAAAATTATTTAATAATTTCTCAAACTAGTGTAAAGGGCTATGCCACATGTTTAGCTTTGAGAATAATCTAAGAAGATGAACTACCTAGGGATTCCTAACATGCCATGTAGAGTCAGACTGCTTGTGGTCAGATCACATCTGCTATTTACTCTGTAAATTAATGCCATTGACATCTATGGGCTTCATGTTCCTCATCTGAGAGATAGTGATGATGATGATAATACAGAATAAGGTTCATGCAAAGCTTAAGTGTGTTAATATCTGTAAAATGCTTAGATGGCATTTACTAATATTTCTTACTTATCCACGTGGTCTAACCAGATCACTACCCTCTGGAAATTATGGAGATACTACTGATAATAATAATGGCTAATATTCAGAGGTAGATTTTCACAAATATAATAAACCTTAATCTTTCGGATCTCTCACTTGGACAAGCCCCTTATTGGTCATGCATTTTTTGGTAAAACCTCCAAAAGCAGTGCAGTAACAGCAATCAGTTGAGACCATTGTCTCTTCCCTTTATGAGTTTCCCCCTAATATAATGCCTGTGGATTGGCCACAGGCATTATTGGGATAGAGTTAAGGGAAAGTTGAGCTGAGAATATATAATATATGCATTAGGTTTTGTGGGCTGTAGTTGACTAGTTTATGACACCTTTGCTTAATAGCTAAATACTTAGCTCTGTCAGTTATGAAGAGCTTTCAGGAATACTTCTCCTGTCCACAATGCAAACCCACCATGGTATCCTAACAGTGCTAGAGGTTGTAATGTGAACTCATCCTATGAATCTCAACACCAAAAATATGCACAGTAGAGGATATAGAATATGAAATGTGTGAAGCCAGAAGCTAGTTTGTAGAAAACCTTCTATCATAGAAAATTGTGTATGTGTGTGGGGGGGGAGGGGATTTTGTGTCTAATCAATATCTTGTTAAAACTATCAATAATAACATATTGAAATATACTTGAATAATCTTTCTAATCTTTACAGAAAAATTACAGCATAAATTTCATGTGAAAGGACAATTAAAGAGTATGCCGCCACATGTAGAAGAACATTTGTGTTAAGAAATTAATGTTTTTGTTTTTTTAGATTTTGTGATTTGGATATTTTTCAGCATTTTAATTTTGTAGTTCTTTGTGTTTTCACATTCTAAATAAATGAACAAAGTGTATTTAATTTTGAATTTATATTATTTTTCAATAGAGTCCTCCAAGTTATAAAAATTTTAGTACTCAAAAAATCTGAATCCACACCAGCTAACATATATTGGGTGATTTTATGCGCCAAGTTTTTTTTCCCTTAAGTTTTATTGACATATAGTTAACCTACAGCACTGTGAAGTTTAGTCTATTGCAAAGTGATTTCACTTACATACATTGGAAATTTAATTAGCATCCATCTCATATAGATACAAAAAAAGTTTTAGTCATGGTGATAAAAACTTTTAAGATCTACTACTCTCTTAGCAACTTTCAAATACAGCATATACCAATGTTAACTATCATCATCTGGTAAATTCCATATTTATCTCTTATAACTGGAAGTTTGTATTTCTTGACTGTCTTCATCCAGTTCCTGTACCCTCCATTTACCATCTCTGGCAACCACAAATCTGATCTTTTTCTGTGAGTTTGTTTGTTTTAGGTTCCACATATAAGTGGAATCACACACTATTTGTCTTTCGCTGTCTGACTTATTCCCTTTTGCATAATGCCCACAAGGCCCATCTGTGTTGTTGTACACAACAAAATTTCCTTGGTTTTTTTTTTTTTTTTAATGGCTGAATAATCCATTATATGAACCACAACTTCTCTATTCAGTCATGGATGGACACTCAGCTTGTAGGCGGTTCTTGCCTATCGTAAATTGTGTTTCAATGAATGAGGGGGTGCAGATATCTCTTAGACATAGTGTCTTAACACTGAGAATTTTAACACCCCGATTCTCTTCTCCTCCTTTGTCATCACTCTTCAATCTATTCTCTTTTTCTCCTCTAGTATAATGATAGATTGCCAGATCTCTATGAGGCATTTATTTTCCTCTTTTGTTTCTTCAAAGTATCTGATATTTGAGAAGTTATTTATAATTTGATCATTTAACTTAAATCTCTGATCCTTGTTATTTTCATTGAAAATATAGTTAACATTAGTTACAGGTTTACAACATAGTGATTCAATAACTCTGTAGGTTATGTCATGTTCATCATAAGTGTAGCTACCATGTGTCATCATATGATACCATAATACCATTGATTATATTCCCAGTGCTGCATCTTTTATCCCCATGATTTATTAATCCATAACTGGAAGTCTGTATCTCCCACTCCTGCTTACCCACTTTGCATATTGCCCTATCTACCCTCCTCTATGGAAACCATCAATTTGTTCTGCTTATGGGTCTGTTTCTGCATTTTATTCACTTCCTCTATTCATTTGTGTACTAGATTCTACATATATTTGAAGTCATATGACTTTTGAATTATTTGACATAGCATAATGCTCTCTGTGTCCATTCATGTTGTCAAAAATGACAAAATCTCATTCACTTTTGTGGCCAAGTACTATTCCAGTGTGTGTATGTGTGTGCACATGTGTGTGTACATACTACTACATGTATACACACACAACCCACATCTTCTTTATTCATCTGTAAAATGTTTCCATATCTTGGCTATTGTAAATAATGCTGCAATAAACATAGGGGTGAATATTTCTTTTTGAAACAGTGATTTAATTTTCTTTGGATGGGTAGTGGAATTATTATATTACAGAGTATTTCTATCTTTCATTTTTGAGGAATCCCCATACTGTTTTCCACAGTAATAGTATCAATTGACACTCCCAACAGTGGATGAGGGTTCTTTTCTCCATATCCTTGCCAACACTGGTTACTTCTTGTCTTTTTGACTCCAGCCATTTTGATAGCTCTAAGTAATACACATTGTGGTTTTGATTTGCATTGTCTGATGACTAGTGATTTTGAGCCTCTTTTCACATGTTTGTTGGCTATTTGTATGTCTTCTTCGGGAAAGAAGATCCTCTCCTCATTTTTAATTAGATTATTATTATGTTTTTTTTAAGTATCCAGTTGTATGAGTTCTTTCTGTATTTTTGATATTAACCCCTTGTCAAATATTTCATCTTCAAATATCTTCTCCCATTAAGTATGTTGTATTTTTGTTTCGTTCATAGTTTCTTTCCCTGAACTTTATGTTGTGGTGTTGCCCCAGTAATGTTTGCTTTCCTTTCACTTGCCTCAGGAGACATACCTAGAAAAATGTTGCTAAGGCTGATGTCCAAGAGATTATTGCCTATGTTTTCTCCTAAGAGTTTTATGGTTTCATGTCTCACATATAGGTCATTAATCCATTTTGAGTTTATTTTCTTGAATACTGCAAGAAATAGGGCCAGTTTCATTCTTTCGCGTGTAGTTGTATAGTTTTATCAGCACCATTTACTGAGAAGACTAACTTTTCACCATTGCATATTCTTGCCTTCTTTATCATAGATTAATTGACCATACAAATGTAGGTTCCTTTCTGGGCCTTCTAGACTGTTCCACTGACCTATGTGTCTGTTTTTCTGCCAGTCTTACACTGTTGTGATTACTGCAGCTTTTTAGTGCAAGAAATTGGAATGTGAAATCTCTAGCTTTGTTCTTGTTTCTACAGATTGCTTTGGCTATTCAGGGTTTTTTGCAGTTCCATACAAACTTTAGGATTATTTGTTCTGGTTCTGTGAAAAATACCACTGGAATTTTGATAGAAATGGAATTGAATCTGTAGATAATTTTAGGTACGATGGACACTTAATAATGTTAATTCATCCAAACAATGAGTATAGAGTACCTTTCTATTTATTTGCATTGTCTTCAATTTTTTTCATCAATGTTTTATGACTTTCAGACCTTTTGGTTAAGTTTATTTCTAGATATTTTATTCTTTTTTGTGTAATTATAAATGGAATTGTTTTCTTAATTTCTCTTTATGCTACTTTATAATTAGTGCACATAGAAACACAGACAGTTTCCATGAATCAATGTTTTATCCTTCCATTTTACTGAATTTATTTATTCTAAGTTGTTTGGTGGAGTCATTAGGGTTTTTCTATAATATAGTATGATGCCATCTGCAAATTGTGACAGTTTCACTTTTTCCTTACCAATTTGGATACATTTTCTTTTTTTTAAAGGTAAAGATAGTAAGAAGATTTATTTTTTAAAAATACTTTATTGTCAAGTTGGTTTCCATATAACACCCAGTGCTCATCCCCACAAGTGCCCTCCTCCATGCACATTTCCCCCCCACCCCTATCAGTCCTCAGTTTGTTCTCAGCATTCAAGAGTCTCTCATGGTTTGCCTCCCTCCCTCTCCCCAACTATTTTTCCCCTTCTCCTCCCCCATGGTCCTCTGTTAAGTTCCTCCTAATCCACCTATATGTGCAATCATATGGTATCTGTCCTTCTCTGCCTGACTTATTTCGCTCAGCATAACACCCTCAGGTTCCATCCATGTTGTTACACATGGCCAGATTTCATTCTTTCTCGTTGCCATGTAGTATTCCATGGTATAGATAAACCACATCTTCTTGATCCGTTCGTCTGTTGATGGACATTTAGGCTCTTTCCATGTTTTGGCTATTGTGAGAGTGCTGCTCTTAATATTGGGGTACATGTGCTCCTATGCATCAGCATTCCTGTATCCTTTGGTTAAATTTCTAGCAGTGCTATTGCTGGCTCATAGGGGAGTTTTATTGTTAGTTTCCTGAGGAACCTCCACGCTGTTTCCCAGAGGGGCTGCACCAGTTTACATCCCCACCAACAGTGGAGGAGGGTGCTCATTTCTCCACATCCTTGCCAGCATCCAGAGTCCTCTGATTTGCTCATTTTAGCCACTCGGACTGGAGTGAGGTGGTATCTCAGTGTGTTTTTTATTTGTATTTCCCTCATAAGGAGGGATGCTGAGCATCGTTTCATGTGTCTGTTGGCCATCCGGATGTCCTCTTTGGAGAAATGTCTATTCATATCTTTTGCCCATTTCTTCACTGGATTATTTGTTTTTCAGGTGTGGAGTTTGGTGAGTTCCTTAGAGATTTTGGATACTATTCTTAAATTTATTGAGACTTGTTTCCTGGCATAACATTTGCTCTGTCTTGGAGGATGTTCCATGTGAACATGAAAATAATGTGTATTCTATTGTTTTTAAATGGAATGTTTTGTATATATCTGTTAAGTCCATAGCCTAATGTGTCATTCAAAGACATTATTTCCTTATTGATTTTTTTGCCTGGATGATTTATGAATTGATGCAAAGGTGTGTTTAAGTTCCCTGTTATTACTGTATTACTGTCAATTTCTCTTTATGTCTGTTAATATTTGCTTTATATATTTAGGTGATTTGTGTTAGGGGTAGAGATATTTATATTTGTTTTCTTCTCTTGTTGGATTGACTTCTTTGTCATTATTATTTTAGAAAAAAAATTTTTTTTTAATTTTAGAGAGAGTGAGAGCAAGTAGGGAAACAGCAGAGAGAGGGAGACAGAGGATCCAAAGTGGTCTCTGTGCTGACAGTAGAGAGCCCAGTGCAAAGCTTGAACTCACCATGAAATCATGAACTGAGCCAAAGTCAGATGATTACTGGATCATATGGTAATCGATTTTTAACTTTTTGAAGAGCCTCCGTATTGTCTTCCACAGTGGCTACATCGGTGTGTATTGTCACAAATGGTGCATGAAATTTGCTTTCTCTCCACATCCTTCCTAACCCTTGTTATTTCTTGGTTTTTGATTCCAGCCATTCAGACAGGTGTGAGGTGATATCTCACTGTAGTTTGATTGCATTTCCCAGATTATGAGTGATGTTTAGCATCTTTCCATGTCTGTTGGCCATCTGTATCTTTGGGGACATGTCAGTTTGGGTCTTCTGCCCATTTTTAAATAGGAACACTTATTTTTGTTTTGTTTTGTTGTTTTTGGTGCCCAGCTGTATACGTTTATTATATATTTTGGATATTAACATTTTACCAGATATGATATCTGCAAATATCTTTTCCAATCCAGTAGGTTGTCATTTCGTTCTGTTGATTGTTTCCTTTGCTGTGCAGTGGCTTTGCGTTTTGATGTAGTCCCAGCAGTTTATTTTTGCTTTTGTTTCCTTTACCTCAGGAGACGTATCCAGAAAAAATATTATCTCCAATGTCAGAAAAAAATGCTGCCAGTGTTCTCCTCTAGGATTTCAATGGTTTCAGGCTTCACATTTAGGCTCATGATCCATTTTGAGTTTATTTTTGTGTATGGTGTGAGAAAGTGATCCAGTTTCATTCTTTTGCATGCAGCTGTCCAATTTTCTCAACACTATTTGTTAAAGAGATCATCTTTTTCCGATTTCGTATTTTTGCCTCCTTTGTTGAATATTAATTGACTGTATAATCATGGGCTTATTTCTGGGCTCTCTATTCTGCTCCATTGATCTATGTGTTTTTGTCTGGGCCAGTACCAAACTGTTTTGATTATCGCAGCTTTGGAGTATTTCTTGAAGTCTGGAACTGTAGTACCTCTAGTTTTGTTTTTCTTACTCAAGATTGCTTTAGCTATGTAGGGTCTTTAGTGGTTCCATACAAATTTTAGGATTGCTTGTTCTTGTTCTGTGAAAAATGTGGTTGGTATTTTGATAGGGATTCCATTAAATCTAGATTGCTTTGGATAGTATTAACATTTTAATAATGTTTGTTCTTTTTTAATACATTTTTTTCAATTTTATTTCTTTATTTTTGAGACAGAGACAGAGTTTGAACGGGAGAGGGGCAGAGAGAGAGAGGGAATCAAAGAATCCGAAGGAGGCTCCAGGTTCCCAGCTGACAGCATAGAGCCCAACATGGCGCTCCAATCCACGGACCGCGAGATCATGACCTGAGCTGAAGTCGGCCACCCAACCGACTGAGCCACCCAGGCGCCCCTAATATTTGTTCTTGTAATCCATCAGCATGGAATATATTTCCATTTCTTTGTATTTTCAATTTCTTTCATCAAAGATTATAATTTTCAGAGCACAGGTCTTTCACCTCCTTAAGTTTATTCCTTGGTATTTTATTATTTTGAGTGCAATTGTAAATGAGATTGCTTCCTTAATTTCGTTTCTGCTTTATTACTAGCATACAAATATCCAACAATTTGTGGATATTGGTTTTGTATCTTGTGGTCTTACTGAATTCGTTTATAAATTCTAGGAGTTTTTTGGTGGAGTCTTTCAGGTTTTCTATGTATAGCATCATACTATCTGCAAAGAGTGGAAGTTTTGCTTTTCCTTACTAATTTGGATGCCTTTGTTTGTTTTTATTTTCTGATTGCTATAGCTGGGACTTCCAGTACTGTGTTGAATAAAAGTGGTGAGAGTGGGCATTCTTCTCTTGTTTCTGACCTTAGGGAGAATGCTCTCAGTTTTTCACCATTAAGGGTGATGTTAGCTGTGAGTTTGTCGTATATGGCCCCTATTATGTTGAAGTATGTTCCCTCTATACCTACCTTGTTGATGGATTTTGTCATGAATGTTTGTTGTAGTTTATCAAATGCTTTTTCTGCATCTATTGAAATGATCATAGGATTTTTCATCTTTTCTTTTATTGATGTGATGTACCACATTGGTTAATTTGTGAATATGGAACCACTCTTATATCCCAGGAATAAATCCCTCTTGATTGTGGTGAATGATTTTTTTTTAGCATATTGTTGGACTTGGGTTGCTAATGTTTTGTTGAGTTTTGCACCTATGTTCATCAAAGATATTGGCCTGTAGTTCTCCTCTTTTGTAGTGTGTTTGTCTAGTTTTGGTATCAGGGTAATGCTGGCCTCATAGAATGAATTTGGAAGTTTTCCTTTCTATTATTTGGAATAATTTGAGAATAATAAGTATTAACTCCTTTTTAAATGTTTGGTAAAACTGTCTCAAGCCATCTGGCCCTGGACTTTCATTTGCTGGGAGTTTTTAAGTGACTGATTCACTTTTGTTGCTGGTAATTGATCTGTTCAAATTTTCTATTTCTTCCTGATTCAGTTTTGGGATATTACATGTTTCTAAGTTGTCCAAACTATTAGCATATCATTTTTAATGATATTTTCTTAAAATCCTTTGCATTTCTGTGGTGTCAGTTCTTGTTATTCCTTTCTCACTTCTGATTTTATGTGATTCCCTCCCCACTTTTTCTCTCTCCCTCTTCCTCCTTCTCTCTCTCTTATCAGTCTTGCTAAAGTTTTATCAATTTTATTGATATTTCTAAAAAGCCATTTCCTGATTTCATTGATTTGTTGTGTTTTTGGTCTTCTATTTCACTATTCCTGTGCTAATCCCTATTATTTCTTTTTTCTACTGGTTTGAAGTTTTATTCTCCTTTATCTAGCTCCTTTAGGTATAATGTTAGGTTTTACTTAAGATTTTTTCTTGCTTATTGAGGTAGGGCTATAATACTATAAAATTCCTTCTTTGAACAGGTTTTTCTATATCCCAAAGATTTTTGGACCATTGTGTGTTCATTTTCATTTGTCTCCATATAATTATTTATTTCCTCTTTGAGTTCTTGGTTGACTATTCATTATTTAATAGCATCTTATTTAACCTCTATGTATTCGGGTTCCTTCAAGACTTTTTTCATGTCGTTGATTTCTAGTTTCTTAGCATTCTGGTTAGACATGCTGTATGATAGACTTCAATCTTTTTGAGTTTGTTGAGACTCTTTTTTTGTGGCCTAATATTTATTCTGGAGAACGTTCCATGTGCACTTGAGAAAGATGTATATTTTGCTGTTTAGGATAGACTGTTCTGAATATATGTTAAATCCATCTGTCTAATGTGTCATTAAAAGCCACTCTTGCTTATTAGATTTTCCATTTAGATGATCTGGCCATTGATTTAAGTGGAATGTTAAAGTCCCATACTGTTATTTTATTACTATTGATTACTTCCTTTATGTTTGCTAATAGCTGTTTTATGTATTTGGGTGCTTTCAAATTGGGTGCATAAATATTTGCAATTTTTATAGCTTCTTGTTGGATTGTTCCTATTTATTATTTACAATATTTGTTTCAAAGACTACTTTGTACTACATAAATATTGCTAACCCTGCTTTCTTTTCACATCCACTTGCAGGATAAATGCTTCTCCATCCCTTCTCATTCAATCTGCATGTGTTCAGTATGAAGTGAGTCAGCATATAGATGGATCTTGGTTTTTTGTGTGTTTTGTTCTCTGTGTGTGTGTCTGTGTGTGTGTGTATGTTCATTCTGTTACCCTATGTTTTTTTTGTTGGAGTGTATAGTCCATTTACAGTCAAGTAATGAATGATTAATAGCTGTGTATTTATTGCCATTTTGTTACCTGTTTTATGTTTGTATTTGTAGTTCTCTGTTCCTTTCTTTCCTTGCTCCCTTCTCTCATGATAAGTTGGCTTTCTTTAGTGATATACTTGGATTCTTTTCTTGTTATTTTTTGCATATCAATTACTGGATTTTTAAATTTTAATTTGTGGTTACCATTTGGTTTGTATATAACATCCTCTGTATAGCAGTCTATATTTGATTGATAGTTGCTTAAGTTTGAACCCATTCTTTATTCATTTCTCCTCCATGTTTTAGGGATATGTTGTCAGACCTTAAATCCTTTTATTTTGTGAGCACCTTGACTGAATTTTATAAATCTACTTGTTTTTACAGCTTTTTTGCTTCCTACTTTTCTTTCTTTTAATTATGATCTTTGTTTTCAAGTCAAAGGATCCCCTTTGACATTTTTTTATAAGGCTGGTTTAGTAGTCACAATTTCCTTTAACTTTTCTTTGAGAAACTCTTTATCTCTGCTTCTACTCTGAACCATATCCTTGCTGGATAGAGTATTCTTGGCTGCAGATTTTTTTTCCTTTCTGCACTTTGAATATATCATGCCACTTCCTTTTCTAACCTGCAAAGCTTCTGCTGAGAAATCTGCCGATGAGGTTCCTCTTGTATGGAACTATCTTCTCTTATTGCTTTTAAAATTCTGTCCTTTTCACTACTTCTTGCTATTTTAATTATTATGTGTCTTGGTGTGACCTCTTTGAGTTGATTTTATTCGGGGTTCCGTGTGCCTCCTGGATCTAGACTTCTATTTTCTTGCCTAGATTTGGGAAGTATTCAGTTATTATTCTTCAAATAAATTTTATGCCCCATTTTCTCTCTGTTCCTTCTGGGATCCATATAATATAAATGTTATGATGTTTGATGATGTTGCTGAGTTCTCTAAGTCTGTTTTCATTTTGTATAACTTTTTTCTCATACCTGCTCAGCTTGATTACTTTCCATTACTCTGTACTCCAGGTCACTGCTTCATTCTTCTTCTTCTACCCTATATTTATTCCATCAAGTATGTTTATAATTTCTTTTATTGTGTTCGTCATCTCTGATTGGTTATTTTTTTTCCTTTTGTTAAGAGTCTCACTGATGTCCTCCCTCCTTCTCAGGTCCAGTGAGTGTCTTCATAATCATTATGTCAAATTCTCTATCTAGCATATTACTTATATCCCATTTTTCTTAGGTCTCTTGCTGTTATTTTGTCGTGTTATGCACATTTGTGGTATATTCCTCTGTTTCCTCATTTTGTCAAACTCTGAGCTTGTTTCTCTGTGCTAGGAAAGTCAGCTTTGTCTCCTGCTCTTAAAAGTGATGGCCTTATGAAAAGGTCCTTTTATGCTCAGTAGTGCAGAGTCCCTTTATTATTGGAAATGATCACTTCAGAGATGTCTCCTGTATGTGTTACATGCATTCAGCTATTGTGGCTGAACTACTTTTGCATTCAGTACAGTCATCTTCAGTGGCTCTCTTTGCTTATTATGGACAGTGTTTGGTCCTTGTGGTGTTAGTGGTCCAGTCTGGGGCCACCTTGGGCTTGACCTGAGTTAGCAAAGACATTTGTCATAAATGTAGTAGAACCAAACTTCAGGGTGCCTTCCCTGTTTTGTCTGTCAAGAAGCTTTTGTTGGTGAGCAAGGCCTGTAATCATACCAACGGTCTGTCCCTATCCCACTGCTAGAGCTGTAGTATGACTGGTGTGTGTGGTTATCTTTCTCTCTGACCCAGACAGGGGTCGCTTTGGAACGGTGTTGGCCTGCTAGGACAGCTTCCATATTACTAGGTTTGTGGCACCACTTTGGATGGGGTATAGACATGTGTCACTGCCACTACCAGGACTGACCACGTTGAAGGGGATGGATCTGCAAAGTGCAAGGTTGGGAGACACAGTGTTAATAAGGTCTACACTGGTTTTCTGGGGGAGGGGCCCACAGTACTGGGACTGAGGCAGTCCTGGCTAGAGGGGATAGATGTGCTCAAGTGTGGGGAGGCAGTGTGTGGTGTAAGCAGGTTAGGCAGGGTGCTGTGATGATTCCTGTAGGTGGCCATGTGTTTTTGCTGGAAGGGTTAGGGAGGGAAATGGTGCCTGTCAGCTCCTTTGTTGCTGGAGGTGTCCCCCAGTGACCTCTGTTCCTCCAGGACATGCACTCAGATTAATAAATAATTCTCCTTCCCAAATGCCCCAGGTGTTTTTCAAACTGTTGCTTCTATGCTGTATCTATGCAGGGTGTTTTCTGCAGTTTTCTCTTGTCTCCCTGACCTTCCCAGAGCAGAGCTGGTTGACTTGTTAAATTCCATGTTTTAAGTCCCACTAGTTGTGCAAATTCACAAAATTTAGCCTCTCTGTTTTTCAAAGCCAAATATTATGGGAATTGGTCTTCAATGGGCAGGCTTTTCAGTGTGATAGTCTGTTTCTTTCCCCTCTTTGCATCAGCAGCTTCCCTCACCTTGTATGGACAGTTCTGCAGATCTGTTTAGTTCCCAACCACATCTCTGCCCATCCTGTCCTCTTTGATGTGGGCTTTTCTCTACATTTAGTTGTGGATTTTGTTCTGCCAGTCCTTGGGTCATTTTCTGGGTTATTTACACTTGTGTGAGTATTATCTAGTTGTATCCATGGGATGAAGTGAGCTTAATGTCTTCCTGCTCCACCATCTTCCCAGACTCTTCCCTGTGATTGATGTCTTACTGACTTATACTTGTCTTTCTTTCTCTTTATTTTTAGTATATTTATTTAAGATTTTGGACATGTGGTTACAATAAGGTTCATAAATCACATCCTAAGTATACCTAAGTATACAGAAGTCTATACTAAGTTTATGGTCACTTAAGTCAAACAGATTTTATAAGAATTTCTTTTTTTGTCACCCCGCCCCCCATGTTTTACATATATGCTATCATATTTTACATCTTTGTATTCATAATTCTGTTACTTCTAATTGTGGTCCTCCCTCCCCCCCCCCCAAAAAAAAAGAAGTCCCATGAACATTTCTTATAAAGTTGGTTTAGAAGTGAAGAACTCCTTTAACTTTTGTTTGGGAAATTTTTATCTTCCCTATTGTGAACAATAACTTTCCCAGGTAGAGTATTTTTGGTTTTAGTTTTTTTTGTTCCTTTCAGCTCTTTGAATATATCATGCCACTTGTTTGTGGCCTGCAAAATTTCTCCTCACAAATCATTAGATAGTCTTATGGGGTTTCCCTTGTACCTAAATTTTTGCTTCTTTCTTGATGGTTTTAAAATTATCTCTTTAACCTTTAACCTTTTAATTATTTTGTGTCATGGGTGGATCTTCTTGGGTTCACTTTATTTGGAATTCTTTGTGCTTGCTGAATCTGGATATCTGTTTTCTTCCTCAAGTCAGGATAGTTTTCAGCTATTATTTTATCAAATAAGTTTTCTGTCTCTTCTCTTTCTCAGATTCCTATAATGTGAATGTTCATTCATTTGATGTTTTTTTCTTTTTACTTTCCAGCTTGGGTGCCATCATTACCCTGTTTCCACATCACTGAGCTATGATCGTCTATCTGCTAATCTACTGTTGATGCCCTCTAGTGTATTTTTCATTTCAGTTATTGTTATCTTCAACTTTTATTAGCTTTTTATTGGGGGGGAGGGATATTCTGCCTCTTTGTTGAAATTCCTACTGAGTATTTCCACTCTTTTTTCTAGTCCAGTGAGCATATTTATAATCATTACTTTAAACTCTTTATCAAGCATATTGTTATCCTTGTTTTATTTAGTTCTTTGAGATTTTATATTGTTTTTTCATTTGGAGCATATTCCTCTGTCTCTCCATTTTGCTTGATTTTCTGAGTTTGTCTCTATGAATTAGGTGGAACACCTACTTCTAAATTTGAACAAATAGTCCTATATATGGTCATCTCCTTTGTAGACTGTATGTGCCTGGTGACTTTGACTAGCTGGCTGGAGCTGTGGCTGTTGTTGTCTGGGTGTTCCAGGGCACTCCATGATAGGCTGCTCTGGTGGGAAGGCTGGAGCTAAAGTATGGGACAGGGTGGTCCCAGGGCTTTCCATGTGAAGGACACCCTGGCAGGATAGTTAGAGCTGAAGTAGGTATAAGCTAGGGTATCCTGGGGGTCTCCACACAGAAACTGCCTAGATGGGGTGGTTGGAGCCAAGGCAGAATGCAGGCCAAGGAGTCGTCCCAGGGTGCTCTGTGCAGGGGGCACCTTGGTAGTACAACTGTAGCTGAAGCAGGCTGGGTTGGTCCCAGGGCTCTCTACACAGATAGCACCCTAGAAGAATAGCTCGAGTTAAAGTGGGTGCAAACTACAGCACCTTGGGGTTCTCTACCTAGCACACATGCTGGTAGGACCACTGAAGCTGAAGCCGGTACCAGCTAGAATGTCTCAGGGTGCTCAGTGAAGGGGATGCCCTAGCTGAGCGACTAGAGCAGAAGCAGGCACAGGCCAGGAGTCCCTGTGGTGCTGCACCCAGGAGAGCCCTGGTAGAGCAGCTGGAGCTAAAGGAAGTGTAACTTAGGAGGTTCTGGAACACTCCCCACTGAGGGTGCCCTAACAAGCCATCTGGAGCCAAAATGATGTGGACCCTGAACGTTCTGGGGGTGGTTTTCACCTGGTCACCATGCCACAATGGCTAGCACTGTAGTGAGCATTGACCAATGGTATCACAGTGCGCATTGGCCTGGGATTACTACCTTGGTGGGATGGCCAGGGTCGGTATGGACCAGGGGTCTGATGTTCACTGAGGCAGTAGGCCAACTTGGGTGTCTGGACCCTGCTCCCATCCATGCTATCAAGGTAAAGGGAGAATGTGAGCCATGATGCTTGCCATCCCATCTGATCCAGAAAGTATTCCAGCAGCAATCCAACCATTTGGCTGGGTCTCGGGCTAGATCCTCTATAGTCTAGCTATTCTTTTAAACTGTGAGTTTTTATTTCTGACCCCAGGGTATACAGGGATGGTATGGGCTAGGGGCCCATGGCTCACTGAAATGGCTGGCCAGCTGTGACACCTGGACCTGTTCCCTTCTGCACTATCATGGTGAATGAGGAAAATAAACCATAGTGCTTGCCAGCCCTTCTGATCCGGAGAGAGTTCCAGCAATTCCCCTGCCTTTTGTGTCATTCTAGGACTGGATCTTTTATATACTGGTTGTTATTTTAAACCAAGGCTTTTATTCCCCCTGTGCTCTAGTGCAAACAAATCTGCTTAAGGTCTTTCAGTACTATCTCTCCCCAGTGCACAACATCAGTAACTCCTTTGTTACTGTGTTTCTGTCTTCTCATGTGGTCTCTCTATCTTTTGTTGTGCAGAAGATGTTTTCAGCCTTCATTCTTCTTCAGGAGGAATTGCTCCATAAATAGGTATATATTTGGTGTGTTGGTGAAAGAGGTGAGTTCAGAGTCTTCCTAAATTGCTATCTTGGACTAGAACACCACTCTGATCCCTTTTTTAAGCACTACACTGCCCAAGCAATCAATTGTATCTTACTTTCATTGATTGTAAACCTTCACAATGCATTAAATGCAAATGGAGAACTTTAAAAAATTCCAATACCCAGACAATATTCCAGACTTACTAAATCAGAATTTCTTGGTAGTACCAAGGTATATTTTAAGGGTGAATCCAATATGTAGGCAGATTTGAGAACCAATGGTTTGGTTGAACAATCTCTTTTTGATTTGGGGTAAAACTAAAGACTGGTTCCCTGAGAGGGAAGAAAGCACCAAGAAATCTTTTTTAAAATGTGCAAAGTACAGAATCTAGGGATTTCCAAAAAGGGAACTCTGTTTTGTAACAGTGAAATAAATAAAGATAGAAATGTAAATTCTGAACTAGTTGTGTGAGCTCAGAGAAGCTACTAAATTCTGTGCAATCTCAATATGTTTATTTCTATTAGGAGTTAAATATATACACCCTATAATTTGTTATAAAGATAGACATAACAAATGTAAGGTAACTGTTAAAATAACAGTTAGTATGATATTGTTAATTATAAAGGCTTATATCAGTGGTTGCTTCAAGGCCACTGTAACTATTACTATACTCTCTAATTGTGGAATTATCTAAGGGACAGGCCTTTTTTTGCTTTGTCCACTGCTAGAATTGTAGCCCTTCAAAAATGGCCTTATACAGACTATCACTTAAAAATATTAATTGGGTGGGGCACCTAGCTGGCACATGCAACTCTTGATTTTGGCTCACATCATGATTCCAGGGTCAAGATCAAGCCTTACATCAGGCTCTGTGCTGAGCATGGGGCATGCTTGAGATTTCCTCTTTCCTTCTGCTTCTCTTCCCCACTCATGCACACACTCTCTCAAATAAAAAAAAAATTAAATGGGTGAATAAATAAAAGTGTTGTATAGCTTAATCTCATTGGCATAAAACAGAGGGATGACAGCAGGTTATAGGTTTCTTTTGTGCTCTCTTATAGTCTCTTTTCCTCTTACTTGGTAATAATATAATAATAATATCCTTCTATGAGTTAGGTACTGTTCTAAGAACTTTCTAAGATTAGTATTTTCAATCCTATGAATTAGGTATTCCATTATTTTGCAGACAAGAGAGATTGAAAATAGAGAGGTTAAGTCATTTGCCCATGTCATATAGATAGGAAGCTGTTGCTCTGAGATTTGAGTTTAAGAGAATAGACTTGAGAATAAATATTATCACTTCACCTGTGCAAAAGTAGCCATTGGCATTTCTATGAACTACTTGAAGTCCTTGAATCAGTTGTTAATCTCTTAAAGTTCCAAATAATTTTCATCCTCTAGGTTTCTTGAGAACTAGTCATAACCGAGGGAAAAAATTGTGTAAAGAGATATAATCATTTTATTTGCCTGAAAAATACTTTTTCCTTTATGGTGTTATAAATTTTTATTTGGCTTGGACAAAAACACATGGACTCAAATCAATACAGCTATTATTTCTGTTCTATTTGGTTATTCTACTGCTGGAAGCAATGATATATTTAGACTTTTCCTCTTTAATATTATGTCACAGTTCATTAAAGATTTAACAGTCATATTTAAGAGTCTTTACATTGGAACATTAGGTTTTACTTATTAAAAAATGCTCATTACTTGTAAGGTATTCACTAAATAGCTCACAGAGTTCGACTTTCTCCTAAAAAGTAGAGATAGGAAGATGTATGAAATGGATTAGGCAATTTGATTTTCCTTAAAACTCTTTAAAAGATAGATATCATATCAAGATAAAATTTCTCTGGACAACACAGAACTCAAGAAAATACCAGATATATTTCTAACCTTTAATTTGTAATTAGAAAAATATCCTCCAAGTCTGAAGTTACTTTCAGATGGATAAGCAAAAGGGTTGGTTGCCTTTTAAATTATAGGGTTTATTTTTCCCATCACTATATTTATAATAATTTTTAACTGAGTTGTAAGTCTGTCTCTGTTTTATTAGTTTTGGGTTGTATGGATATAGGCAAATAAAAAGTTTATAGAATTGCAAAAATATTGTCATATATATCAGCAAAACACAACTGGAATTCCAGGAAATGTAGAGGAAATTGTTGCCACTCCCAGTAGTATAAATATGTTTGTCCAAGATGGGTGGAACATGGTTTTGATGATGAGCCACTGGTCTATGTAAGATTTGGAGAAATAAAATGGCCAATCTCTCTCATTCCAACAGCAGATGTTTCTCTGCTAATATTGAAACAAGCATTTCCCTTGGAAACATTTGTCAGAATAACAGGTATATAATTGAAATGAACATTGAGGATATTAGAATGTGCCAATTAAAAAACCACTCATTTGCTGAAAAAAGCGATTTAAAGATAAAAGACTCTGAGATGCATTTAAATGTATATATCTAAACTATAAATCCCAGTTAACAATATATGTCATGAAATGTGTAGAGTATTGCACAACATTATATGCAGACAGATGTTTTTATGTGATATTTATCTTGAAACACTGAATATACCTATTTATGTTTCTGTTTGTGCACCTTGCCAAGCAATATGGGTAATGTTTTAATTTGTATAGTTTGTATTTAATCCCACAAAGAATTAAAACATTATCTATGAAGAAAGTATAAGTAAGAGAGATGTTTAATATTGTGGAAAGCAGGATTTAAATGAATGATCATTTTGTGTAGGTATAACATGGGGCTATATCTCTACATAGGCCCATACTAAATTTAATTTAAAAAAATTAACGTCAACACATACAAAACAAAACACCGAATGTTTTCTTAGAAGTTGAATTCAGTGGTGGGTAAAACTAAAGAGCTTGAATCTCTTCAACCAGTTCAATGTATTGATCTCATTTATCTCATTGGCAAAAATACTTAGTTAATAAAATTTGTACTTACAAATATTAATTTAATATTGATATATTTGAAAAAAATTACATCTACTTTCTCCATAAGTACCACTGCATTTTAAGGTGCAACTTAAAAAAAGTTTTTAATGCTTATTTTTGAGACAGAGAGAGACAGAGTGTGAGCAGGGGAGAGGCAGAGAAAGAGGGAAACACAGAATCTGAAACAGGCTCCAGGCTCCGAGATGTCAGCACAGAACTCAATGTAGGGCTCAAACCCACAAACCATGAGATCATGACCTGAGCCTAAGTTGGACACTTATCCAACTGAGCCACCCGGGCGCCCCAAGGTGCAATTTCTAAAAATGTTTTTATTTATATTGTTGAGACAGCACATGCACACACATGTGCACGCAAGCTGGGGAGCGGCAAAGAGAGAGGGAGACAGGATCTATAGCAAACTCTGAGCTGACAGCAGGGAGCTCAATGCAGGGCTCAAATTCACAAACTCCGAGATCATGACCTGAGCTGAAGTCAGATGCTCAACCAAATGAGCCACCCAAGAACCCCAAGAGGCAATTTTAAACTTTGACTTTTTCATGTAGACCCACATCATCAAGTTTTTGTAGTCACCTCTGTGCTTCTCCCCAGGTTCACACTGCAGTTCCTCACCTCCTGATGAAGCAAAATGTGACACAGGATCTTTGTGTTTACCTTTTACTCTTAGGCACACAATAGACTGTATTTTCCATTCTCATTATGGTTTTACATGGAATATGGACAAGGATGATTAATATATATCACTTTAAGGCTCAGCTTCCAAAAATCTTCTATACGTAAGACTCTCAATTTTTATTCAGTAAATGAATGGAGATACTGGATAAGGTCTGAACAATAAGATGTAAAGAGCCTACTCTGAAGAATCACCTGAAGTGCTTGCCAACAGGAATATCTGCACTGGAGCAAGGAATACACTTACTATGTGTATGTCGCTACTAAGATTTTCAGATTTGCTATTACAGCAGCCAGCATTATTTACTCTATTTATGGCACACCAATAAATTGCAAATTATCACCTCAATATTTATATGCAGAATATAGTGTCATTTCAAATTCTAAAGTCTCAGAACAGAATTTTAATATTTGCTTCCAGTCAGTTCTCCTTTGCAACATTCTGTTTTTTTCTGTTAATATTATCATCATGCTAGAAGTTGTCAAAAAAAATATGATGCAACCTCTCTAGTTTGGGATTGCAGCAAGACTGAGAACAGGGGCATTTCAAAATCTGACCATAGAAGAATTAACTCCTCTATAGATATTTGATACATTCAGTTGTTATATTTTAGGAGATATGATTTGGCAGCAAATCAAATTCCTTATCATGATACTTATGCTATAGTATAACACTTTAGAATTTGGAAAGGCTAAGGCTATCACAAACCACTCTATATTCTAGTACAACATAATTTAAAATCTTTGAGATTATTGTATTAGTTCATGCTCATCAGAATTCATTAGAATAATGTATTAGTATCACCATGAAAACTATCCAGATAGTTCCTGATTCCATGGCAGTGATCATTCATATGTCATGCCACCTCTCTGCATATAGATGATGTGTGTCATTCTTTTTTTTTCCTTTTTTCCCCCTATCTCGCTCTTGAAAATAATCAAAGGAATAGCTCCAGACATGTGTATTACAAAGGACTGGTAAGTTTCTACCACCATGGCAAGGCTGGCAGCTGGGCTACAGTTGTGAGAATGCCAAATCCCAGACGTGGTGTGATTAAATCCAGTATCTAATCATTTTGTTATAGTAAATTCACAAAGCAGTCTGATTACAGCATGCCCTGCCTTCATGGTGGTACACATGTTATACATTTGCTATAAAATTGCTAGTGTGAATTTGTAACCAAAACATATTGTTTAAAACGTATTGTTTACAAAAGAATTGTTTCCTTTGCTTTTTTAAAAAACTGATTTACATATTATAGTCCTGTTGGTAAAAGCCATATTAATTAGACTTCTCACTATTTTACTATTAGTGTTTTGCTTTTGTATTTAACTATGAGTTCATTTTTTCAGAGTTTTTCTTTATGCTTACAATAACATTTTTCTATCTAAGATGCAGAAGTCAACTGTTTAAAATTATAATCTCCAAATAACACTTAGAAGAAATGTATATTAACTTATTTTCTGAAATACAAATATTAGAGTTGGTTAATATGAAGTTTACAAAAATAGATTCTGTAGCTTTAGGATATAATAGAAGAAATGGTTAGAGTTATGAGTTGCTTTAATATCTTGGCCAAGAAAATATATAGAAACATTTTAAGAAAATATACCACATCATTTGTTTGTTTCTGCACACCACATTAATGGGCAATAGAACACGTTTATCAACTCTCTTGACAATGTGTAATACATTAAATGAATCATTAAAATTTGGCTGTGAATCTGTTTTTGTAGTGGCCTTGTTATGAATAATAGTGTATTTGCTATAAATATTCTTTTAGCCCTTTTCTACATAAGAAAAACATATCTAAAATTTGACTTCTATGTTTCCTTTAAGGCAGTTTCCTTCCTTATTTTGTCTGTATTTAAATGTTATCAACCCTGATAAGTTGGTAGAAAATCTGTGAATTTTTGTTGTTCACTGACAGGCAATCATGGGATAAAATTTGGGGTCCTATTTATCAAATTAGTCAAAAACATGTTTGTGAACAGAGTCTATTTTAAACTATCAACACACATTTAAAAATTTTTTTAATGTTTTATTTATTTCTGAGACACATACACACACACACATACACACACACACACACACAGCATGAGCAGGGGAGGGTCAGATAGAGAGACACACGCAGAATCTAAAGCAGGCTCCAGTCTGTAAGCTAGCTGTCAGCACAGAGCCGACGTGGGACTTGAACCCACCAACTGTGAGATCATGACCTGAGCTAAGGTCGGATGCTTAACCGACTGAGCCACCCAGGTGCCCCATCAACACACATTTTAATGGATGTTTAATGGATGTTTACCCCAAATCGTGCCATTTAGTTTTTAGCTGGACATTTCATGTCACACCAAGAAAGTTCCATGCTTGGCTGCTTACCTGTAAACACCCTTCCTGCTCTCACTCCTGTGGATTATGCTGTCTTCAGAACTATTCTCTCTTAAATCATGAATTCCTCCTGATTTTTCTCACCAGCTTGCCTTGCCTCTCCATCCCAGCATGAAACATCCAACTCTGTAGTCATACTTGGATAAGCAGATTAACATGCCAAAATTGACCTCAATGTCCGCTTCCAAGCCTACTGCTGCCACACTGATCACCATTTCAATAAAAGGCGTTATCAGGTCTTCAATTTTTCAGCCTCCAGTCTTAAAAGTCATCCTGGTATCCTTATTCTGTCATACTTCACCTAAACAGTCTTACATTTTTCTACTCTTGCCCCACAAATAGCGTTTTCACACAGCAGCTAAGCAAATCATGTCAATCTCCACACTGAAAAATTTCCAATTAGCTCATATATTTGGAATAAAATCTGACATCCTGTAGATGTCCTTAAGGTCCTACATAATTTGGCCATTGTTTCTACTTTATCTCCTATACTTATCTCTCTCTCTCTCTCTCTGCTAAGTCCACTGCAGCCACTCTGGCTTTCTTGATGTTCTTTGAAATGTTTAAGCTCGGTTCACCCCAAAGAATTTGCATTCATATGTTTTCTCTGACAGAATGTTATCCTCAATTTATTTTATTTATTTATTTATTTATTTATTTATTTAAATGTTTTATTTATTTCTAGGAGAGAGAGAAAGAGAGAGAGACAGCGTGAGCAGGGGAGGGTCAGAGAGAGAGGGATCACAGACTCTGAAACAGGCTCCAGGTTCTGAGCTGCCAGTCAGCACAGAGCCTGACGCGGGGCTCGAACCCACGAACCGCGAGATCATGACCTAAGCGGAAGTCGGACGCTTAACCGACTAAGCCACCCAGGCGCCCCTCTTATCCTTAATTTAAAGACTATTTCCTAAACTTCATTCATATTTCTGTTTAAATATTCCTCTTTCCTGGGGCACTTGGGTGGCTTGGTTGGTTAAGCATCCAACTTTGGCCCAGGTCATGATCTCACAGTTCGTGAGTTTGAGCCCTGCATCCGGCTCTGTGCTGACAGCTCAGAACCTGGAGCCTGCTTTGGATTCAGTGTCTCCTTTTCTCTGTCCCTTCCCTGCTTGTGCTGTATGTCTCTGTCTCTCTGTCTCTCAAAAATAAACAAACATTAAAAAAAATTTCCCTTTGCTGCTCATCTCATTCTCTAGCCCCAGTCATTACCTAAACCCTTGCACATACTGTCTTTTCTTAATAGTTTTTGCCACTACCTAGAATTGTACAGTGTTTGGTTTTTATTGTCCATCTTTTCTGTGAAGGCGTTCAGAACATGTCACCCTAAAATATGCCACGTTCTCATATATTATTTTGAGTTAAATTTACTTGAGAAAAAGTAGGTGCAAGAAGGGCCCTATGAACCTCCTTTTTCTTCCTGAAAGTAGGAGATAATACTCCTTTCCTATACCACAAGGAAGAGAGACATTCTTATCATCATAGATGGGGAATCAAGACTGAGATACCTGTATAAACTGACCTGGTGAAGTTAACCCTTACCTTCCTATTCAGTTCTCAACAATTTACTGCCTCTAACCCACCTCTTTAGGGGCTTTACCAATTTATTGTTTATTAATAAATTCTTTACAAATTTATAAATTCTTAATTGTTTATTTGTAAATCCTTAACCAATTTATTTATTTGTCTAAGATATAAAAACTTTCTGCTGAGTCACTTCAGGTCTGTATTCCCCTGTGAAAGCTACCATTTATATGTGAAAATTTACTAAAACTTGTGTGTTTTTCTCCTGTTTCTTACTGTCTTATGTCAGTTTAATGCTTAGGCTCAGCTGGAGCCTCTTCAACCGAAGAGGTTGGAGGAGATTCTTTCCTTCCTTTCATCTATTAGAATTTAACTCTATGAAGTAGGGTCTCTGTCTTGATAACTGTAGTATTTTCATTGTCCTCAAAAGTTTCAGCAAATGATGGCTGAATAAGTAAATGACTAAATGAAACCATAAATTAAAATTCATATATTTTTATCATAGTTGATAATGATCCTTTTAGTTATACTGATTAAAGTACAATTTATTCTTCTGCCTCTGAGCCACTTAAACACCAGGAAAGGACCTACAGTACACAGCTCTAGTTTTTTCATGGCTTCTCTCTTAATTAACTGTTGATCTGCTTCCAGCTTAACTCTCTTCCTCAGCTACTAACTAGCTTTCAGGGGAGAGTTAATGTCATTGAGCATCATCTGTAACAGTAATCTTTAACCTTTATCATGTATCAGAATCTACTGAGAGCTTATTAAAACAAAAAATGTCAGGGCCTGAACCCCAGAGTCTTTCCTTTAGTGGGTCCTGGGGTGTGGCTGGATAATTTGTACTCTTAATTAGCCTTCAAGTATAGCTGATTGTACCAGTCGGGGTACCACAACCTGAGAATCCTATATCTATAAGGATGGATGACGGATATCTCCTTTTGTTGACTTCCTTCCAGATAGGTCTAGGGAAACTGAGGTGAAAGTTTCCTGTAGAACAGGATAAGGAATGGAGCCTAGTGCTCTGCTAACCGTGTATACTATATACGTATATAGAAAAGTAAGCAGCTGTGAAAGGAAGGGTCCTGAAGAGTTTTCTGGGCAGTATTTCAAATTTCAAATTTGACAAAATGAGGAAGAAGATATTAAAATTAAAAAGGTAGATATAAGAACAAAGAGAGAGGGGCCTCTGGGTGGCTCAGTCAGTTAAGTGTCTGGCTTCAGCTCAGGTCATGATCTCTTGGTCAGTGTGTTCGAGTCCCGCATCGGGCTCTGTGCTGACAGCTCAGAGCCTGGAGCCTGCTTCAGATTCTGCATCTCCCCCTCTTTCTCTGCCTCTCCTCTGCTCATGTTCTGTCTCTCTCTCTCTCTCTCTCACAAAAACAAACAAACAAACATTAAAAAGTTAAAAAAAAGAACAAAGAGAAGGACAGAAAGGAGGAGGAAAAAGAAATGGGAGAGGGTTTGGAACAAATGAAATGCTGACATGTAGCAATTCTGAAAATATAGAGAATCCCTGAAATGCCTAAAGGACCCAGCTGAAGCTAATATGGAGAAGTTGGTGTTTCCTGTAAACATTCCTATGGTACTTATGGATTCGGATTTAGAATTGTATGGAGGCATGAGAAAGAGAATAAAGAAATTAACACAAAGCAGATATCCCTCATCTCCATCATGTTTAGAGACTTTGATATAATTGGTGGATTCTTACAACCCCAATTATTAGGTTCCTAGAGTTGTTTTAATAAAGTACCATAAACTCGGCAGCTACAACAACAGAAATTTGTTCTACATTTCTGTAGGCTCAAAGTTCAAAATCAAGGTGTCAATGAGGCCATGCTTTCTCTGTAGATCTAGGAGAGAATGCTTTGTCTTTCCTTAGCTCTGAGTGGTGGCCCACAGCCCTTGGTGTTTCTTGGCTTATGGCTACATTATTCCAAATTCTGTTTCTATGACTACATGGCATTCTCTTCATGTAATCCATTTTTCATATTGTTTCTGTGTCTTCTATTGGCGTTTTCATGAAAATTAAGTTTAAAAGCACAACTATTTTGAAAACAATATTTTCAGTGAAGAAGGATTTGACTTCCTTTCTTCCTGGGTGTGATTCCCCCAATACTTACTCTTTGCAAATAATCATTTGTGATCTACTTGTTATTGTCTTCATGTTGTCTCACCTGTCTTCTCCATGCTTTTTATCCCCCTGGTTAACCTAAAATTGAGAGTTTCTAATTCTGTATCACAAGTCTTCATCAGATATAAAGTCTCAACTATCAGAACCATTAAACTAGTGGATTTTGATGGGAATATGCAAATCCTCACATCCCAGGGATTAATAATAAAACCCAAAAGCTTACATATATGTAATGGTTGCTAGGTGTTTGTTATAGTTTTGAGTGTTTTATACATTAACAGGTTTATTTGATTTTTTTACAATTTTTAATTTTTGAAATAAAAAAATGTCCCCATTTGAGCTTCGTTATTGTAACTCCAGTGTGGTTTTAATAGCTATAGTGAAGGATGAGAAAGTCAATGTGTCAATAAATGGAATGGGCAAAATTAATTCTTTATCTGATAGGCCTTATAGTATTCTTCAAACAACACTGTGAAGGTGGTTATCTACTCTATTGCTTACCTTTTTTAATCTTTTATTTCTATCTATGCAATCTCATTCATATAAAATAAGGATATAATTATTATTTTGCTAAAACATGACTTGATTTTCCAAATTTTGCATGTACATGTATATGTATGTGTATAAAGAAAGGCATATCTGTGGAAATTCCTGAGTTTAAGGACATTATTTGTATTGGGCAAAAAGTCACTTTTAATATTAGACTTTTATCATTATGGCAATAAAATTAATGTAAGCTTTTCTGAATGGCTTCTGGTTTCTACAAAATCTTGCTGATTTTTTTTTTACTTGATGAAAATGTTTTAAATTTTGCTGAAGTTTTTCCAAGCCATTTCAGTGCTACAGCATGTCCTTCATATGTCAAAGCTTCTTTATAGCTATATATAGTAATAACAGGTTTATTGGAGATTCTCAGCTTTATATAGTGCACACATGAAAAGAATTTATTTTCTCTAATCAATGCCCCTAACTGTGCAATGTCAGTTTTCCTTCCCAGCTGGGTAGCAGATCTCTTAATGACATCTTGGGCAGACTCCATACCATCTCTTTATTTTATTAAAAAATCTAGTTTGCAACTCCAATCTCGTATCCACTGCTCATCACAAAGCAAGCCTGGTTTGGGGCCTAGGAACTTGGAAAGAATTGTGATCTGCTCTCATTTCCTTACTATCAATAAGAGTCAAATGGAAAGTCACAGTAGGTCTCTCTGGGACATATCCCTCACTTCTGTCTTCTGCCTGTATGTTTCTAGCTGCTCTGAGAAGAGATACAGAGTGAAGGGACCAGAATCTCTGTTTTATTTGACTTGAAAGAACAGTATTGTTTCTTTTACTATCAGCTATCTTATTCTGGACAATGCTGATAGGCCGTCATAGTCCTGGGTGACAGACGTCTAACTTGGAAGTCCTGTTGGGAATATCTGCACTATAAGTTTCCCTTATTTATTATAACATGTATATTAATTTAACACACTTATATAACTCTTATTCTGTACTATACCATGCTCAGCATGGCTTACAAATAATTATTAATTGAATTGTCTAAAAATCATAGGAAGTAGGTACTTCTATTATTTTTCTTTTTCCTTTTTTTTTCTTTAGTGTTAGAGACTAAGCAGGGGAGAGGGGCAGAGGGAAAGAAGAGAGCATCTTAAGTAGGTTCCATGCCCAGCACAGAGCTTGATTTGGGGCTAGATCCCACAACTCTGGGCTCATGACCTGAGCCAACATCAAGAGTCCGGTGCTCAACCAACTGAGCCACCCAGGCACATCAAGTACTGCTGTTGTTTCAATAGGAAAACTGAGCAAATTGTGCAAGATTGCATATCTAGTAATTAACTGACTAGATTTGAACCCAGTTATCTGCCTCCAGCGCTCTTAAATAGTGTATTAGGATGCCTTCATGTGATTGTCTCTGGCTTGAGACAGCAGTTTAATAGAAAATTGGTAATAATGGTCTGGAGCCAAAAGTTTTCTATATTGAAGATACAATTTTATAGATTTTGGAGTCATCCATATATGTATTTGATTTTTGAATTATGAGAGTAAATGAGATCTCTGAAGGGGAGAACCCAAATGGGGAAGACAGTACTATTTAACAAACATGAAGGGTGCCAGAGAAGATTTTAAAGGACCAGAGAGATCAGAAGATTTAGTTTCTACAACATACAGAGACATGGACATCTTCAGACAAGACAATAGCTGGGTGTCCATTCCAACCTCACTATAAGTGGCTGTTCTTCGTTTATTCAAAGAAGAAGCTAAACATTTGTATGGAGGGTATTTTGGAAAAAGACATTGCCTCAGTTTGCCCAACTTCAGCAAAAGAAGAGTTAGATGTGATAAAACCTACCTCCACAAAACACTGTTGTCATTGGAGGGTGAGTCAAAACAGTTTCCCTCAGTCTCAAGCAGTCTCATTAATAATATACCCAGGAGTAGACTTAGAAATTCATTTTTCATCACATATTCAACAACACTGCAGTGTTCTTTATATATTGGCATCCTGAACAAGTAACTGCCTGTCTGGCCTAAGTCTTCATTGAACGCTGAAATCCCTGGAGCCAAAGACTGAAGAGTTTCAAGTGGAAGTGAACAGCTGCAAGATGTTCAAATGCATCCAGTGGATCAAGAATTGGGAAATTAGATTCTGTAATTAGAAGGTCATTCTGGTTTTGCAAGAGAAAATTAGGGTCATTCATTTCCCAGCTGCACTGTATGCAATTGTTAAAATTTGACATCTCAATATTTATTTTGGAATTATTCTAAGGTATGATATGACAGACATTTCCAAATTTATTTTTGTATTGATGGTTATCCAGTTTTCCCAAAATCTTTTATAGAATGGTATTTTTTCTTTTCCTAATTTGAGATCCAAACATTTTCATAAAGTATTGCGTGTGTATGTGAATATGTATGTGTGTGTATATATATATTATATATCTTTATTTGTGACATTTTATTCTCCAGTAGTCTATTAATTACCTATCTTGTTACAATTATGGAACTTTAGAATGTATTTTAATAGGGGCGCCTGGGTGGCTTAGTCGGTTAAGCGTCCGACTTTCGCTTAGGTCATGATCTCAAGGTTCGTGTGTTCGAGCCCCGCGTCGGGTCTGTGCTGACTGCCAGCTCAGAGCCTGGAGCCTGTTTCAGTCTGTGACTCCCTCTCTCTCGGACCCTCCCCTGCTCACGTTGTCTCTCTCTCTCTCTCCTAGAAATAAATAAAACATTAAAAAAAATTAAAAAAAAAAAAAGAATGTATTTTAATAGTAGGGGGCTAGTTAACCTTATTGCCCTTTCTTTAAAAAATTTTCCTGGCTATTCATGTTTGTTTGTTTTCCATATGATTTTTAGAATAGCCTGTTTAGTTAAAAATGTGGTTTCTTTTAAAATTTACTTCACATTACATTATAAATTGTTTGAGTCTTCTTCCTTCATGAGTATTTTAAAGTTTCTAGTCAGACTTTATTCATTTCTGGTTAAGCTTATTTGAGATACTATATCTTTTTTTGTTCGCTCCTAATAGGTTATTTTCTTTTATTATAGTTTTATTATCTCTTTTTGCTGGCTGCTCTTGATGGTGGCTAATTTAACTGCTCATTCGTGGTGGATTTTGACCCAAAAACAATCCTTAAATATGGTTCAAACTATTATATTTAAAACCTAATCATGTGTGCATATTAATATTTTATCCTATACTCTGTATTTTCTTTTAATTTTTTTTAACGTTTGTTTATTTTTAAGAGAGACAGAGACAGAGTGCTAGTGGGGCAGAAAGAGAGAGGGAGAATCTGAAGCAGGCTCCAGGCTCTGAGCCGTCAGCACAAAGCCCAAAATGGGCTCAAACCCACCAGCTGTGAGATCATGACCTGAGCTGAAGTTGGACACTTAACCAAATGAGCCACCCAGGCGCCCCTCTGTTATTTTCTTATATAATAATTTTTGTTGATTCTCTCATGTTTTACAGTTATGTAGTCGTATCATCTGGAAATAGTAAGGCAGTCTTCTTTCCAAATTCTCTCTCTTTTCTTTTTTGTATGAAAGTATTTTGACCAGTAACTTAAGTATACTTTTGAACACTAATGTGATAGAGAACATTTTTATCTTCTCCCATACTTTGCTAGGGTGTAGGAGCCCGACAGTGACCACGAGAAAGAATGGTTAAGGAAGCAGAGATGTGCCTGCAAACAAGACTCTCTGCTTGGGCAGAGCATGCTTGTGAACAGGATGTTCTGCCAAGAAGCCTGCACACAATATCCAAGGTTACTGATCCGCTCATATACGAGGGAACGTGCCCTCCCTGAAAATAGGGAGGAGGCTGGAGCTCTGGGCAGGCTTCTTAGTAAACATGCTGTGGTCACTTCCTCCCTTTTTCCCCCGTCCTTGGAATGTGCTTGGCTTTTTGTCCTTACATGGTAAAAGAATGCGTCTCTTAGATTTTGGTATATGTCCAGCTACCGGGGTATAAAAATAAACCGCAAATCGGCTGGAGGGGAGTTTAGTTTCTCCCTCCGCCGGAGTTGTGTCTTTGTCTGTCTTTTGTGTGTCTTATCTTTGTGTCATTTCGTCCGCAACACTAGGGGAAATTTTTAGTTCTCCATTAAGGTTTTTGAGCTTAAATACATATATTTTGTCATGTTATGAAAATGTCTAGGGGCGCCTGGGTGGCTCAGTCGGTTAAGCATCCGACTTTGGCTCAGGTCGTGATCTCACGGTTCGTGCGTTTGAACACCGCGTCGGGCTCTGTGCTGACTGCCAGCTCAGAGCCTGGAGCCTGCTTCGGATTCTGTGTCTCCCTCTCTCTCTGACCCTCCCCTGCTCACTCTGTCTCTCTCTCTCTCTCTCAGAAATAAATGAAAACATTTTTAAAAAATTAAAAGAAAAGAAAATATCTATAAATTCCTATGTGTTGAGTATTTTTATATTTAATTAATATCTATAGATATATTTCTCCTGAAGCTTATTTCTCCTGTGATAAATTATATTAATCATTTATTTAATTTTGAATGGTCCTTATATCTGGAACAAAAATCTCATGAAAATTATAATTGTTTCTGCAATGATCTGCCAAATTCCATTTGCAAATATATTATAATTGATGTTTTATTATAATTTATAAATGAGCTGTTCTGTAGTATTTTTATGCAGTGATTGACAGTTTTGGGAACTTGTGCTATGCTGGCTTTGAAAAATAAAATTAGTATTTTTTGAAATTTATGGTCTAGAAAATTTAAATAGCTTTGAAATACTCTAGTAGGTAAAGATTTTATGTTTCAATGTAAAACCATCTAGGCCTACCACTTTGGGGGGAGATCTCATTTTAGCAACATTATTTCTCATGTGGGAATTGCTATGTTTGGGGTTCTATTGCAAATATAGTCAGTGTCCGTTTTTCTAGAAATCCTTTTTCATTTGATCCAGGTTTGAAATCCATTTCATTAATAAAGAATTTTTGTGGTTTTTCTAATTTTCTGATTTTTTATTTATTCCCTATTTTAAAACTATATGTATTTGTTCTATATTCTTTTTTTTTTTATCATGACCAAATTGGCAGCAGTTTGTTCACTGTATGGTTATTTTGAAAACTAGATTTTAGGTTTATTGGTTATGCTTTTTCCAAGTTTAAATATAATTTCTGCTTTTATTATTAATAATCATTGTCTATTTACTCCCCCCCTTGGCTTAATTTGTGTTTTTTAAAACATTTTGAATCAGCTTATTTTAATTATTTTTACTGAAAAACTTTATAGCTATGAATTATTTTCTAATACAGATTTAGCTGTATTCTATAGATTTCAATATGAAATGTCTTTATTCAAACATTTTCTAGATTTTATAACATTTTGGTTTGATTTGATTTTTTACTAGAGAATTGTTTAAGGAAGAATTTATTAATTTTGATTTGGTAGGGTCTTTGGTTTCCAGATTTTGATGTTAATAATTTCTCATTTTTCTTTAATCAGAGAATAGTATCTGGACAGTATACTTTGGGATTTATAGAGGTTTTTGGTGTTTTTTTTGTAGTGGAGTTTTTGGTCATGTTTATTGTTTATGAGTATGTAAGGGGTATCTTTTTACATGTGGATTTCAATATACTTCAATGAAATATAGACCTAACACATTCATTACATTGTTCGCTCTGTCTTTACATTTGATTATTATTTTATTGGTATTATTTACCTACTGAACTTTCTGGGCTAACAAAATGAATTATTTCCTCACACCTAGAGGTTTACTAATATTCCTTTACTTCTATAATATTGACTTTGTTATTCTTAGTATATAAATATTCCAAGCTGTTATAACTTCATCTCTAACAGCCTTCCTTAACATTATAAATTGCCTTTCCAATCTCTTGCAATCGTTTTGACATAAGTTCAGCTTTTTTCTCTAAATTTATTGAAGAATAATTGACAAATATGGTTATATATTTAAAGTGTACAATGTGATGATCTAATGAAGATACACATTATGAAATGATTACTAAGATCAAAGTAATTAACACATCCATCATCTCGCTTATTTTTCTGTGTTGTGAGGCTTATTCTCAGCAACTGGGGTGCCTGGGAAGCACAGTTCAGCGTCTGACTTTGGCTCAGGTTATGATCTCACATGGGCTTGTGAGGTTGAGCCTCACATCAGGCTCTGTGCTGATAGCTCAGAGCCTGGAGCCTTCTTTGTATTCTGTGTCTCCATCTGTCTCTGCCCCTTCCTCTGCTCAGGCTCTTTCTCTCTCTCTAAAAGATAAATAAACATTAAAAAAAAAAAAAAAAGATTTATTCTCAGAAACTCTCAAGTATACTATATTACTAACTGTAGTCACCATGCTGCACAGGTTATTCTTTTTCTAATTGAAATTTTGTACCTTTGACTCACATCTCCCCATTTTTCCTCAAACTACCATTCTATTCTGTTTCTATGCACTTGGCTTTTTCTTTCTTTCTTTGTTTTTTTTTAGATGTAAATATAAGTGATATCATACAGTATTTGCTTTCTCTTTGTGGCTTATTTCACATAACATAATGTCCTCTAGGTTTACCCATGTTGTTGCAAATGGTAGGGTTTCCTTTTCTAAATAATCAAATAATATTTAATTGTATAAGTAACCTAATTTCCTATTTATTTATCTATTGAAGGACATTAAAGTTGTTTCCATATCTTGGCTATTGTGAATAATGCTGCAATGAACATGGGAATGAAGATATTTCTGAAACAGGTATTCATTTCCTTTGGATATATTCATAAGGGATGGGATAGCTGGATGCTAAAATAGCTTTATTTTTAATGTTTTGAAGAACTTCTATACTGTTTTTCATAATGGCTGTGCCAATTAACATGACTACCAAATCTATATAGATTCCCTTTCTCCCTATTCTTGACTTGCAATCTCTTTTTAAGAATAGCCATCCTAACAGATATGAAGTGACATCTAATTGTTTTGATTTACATTTCCCTGATATTAATGATGTTGAGCAGCTTTTCATATACCTGTTGGTCATCTGTATGTTTCTTTTGGAAAAATATCTATTCAGATACTTTAATTGGATTAATTGCTTTCTTGCTATTGAGTTGCATCAATTCTTCATATATTTTGGATATTAACCCCCATATAAGATATGAATTGCAAATATTTTTCCCATTCCATATGTTGTCTTTTCATTTTATTGATGGTTTCTTTCATTGTGCTGAGTTTGATATACCCTGACTTAATTATTTGAGCTTTAGTTGCCCTATCCAATAAATTATTTGCAAGAACAATGTCAAGGATCATATTCCCATGATTTCTTTTAAGAATTATATGGCTTAAGGTCTTATGTTCAAGTCTTTCATCTATTTGAGTTAATTTTTGTCAGTGCTATCAGAGTCCAATTTCATACTTTTACATATGAATAATCAGTTTTCTCAGCACCATTTATTGAGACTATCACTTACTTGTGTGTTCTTGGTCCCCTTTCAAAAATTCATTAACCATATACATATGGGTTTATTTCTGACATCTCTATTTTCTTTCTCTTCTCTATGTGCCTGTTTTTGTGCCAGTACCATAGTGTTTTGATTTCTTTACTTCATAATATAGACATGTGAACAAAGCCTCCAACTTTGTTCTTCTTTTCTTAAGATTGCTTTGATTATTCAGTACTTTTAGTTTGAAATTTTTAGGATAGTTTTTTCCATTTCTATGAAAACTGAGTTGGAATTTTGATAGGAATTGCAGTAAATTGTAGATCACTTTAAGTAGTAGAAATAGATATTTTAACAGAATTCTTCTAATCCAAGGACACAGTGTACCTTTCTATTTATTTATGCCTTCTTCATTTTCTTCATCAATGTCTTATACTTTTCAGTTTATAGATTTTTAATCTCCTTGATCACTTTATTTCTAAATATCTTATTGGTTTTGGTGTGACTATAAATGAGATTTTTTTTCTAATTTCTCTTTTACGTAGTTGTCAGTGTATAGAAATGCAATTTACTTTTGTATGTTGATTTTGTATCCTGCAACTTTACTGAATTCATTTATTCTAACAGTTTTTTTGATGGAATGTTTATGACTTTCCATATACGTATATATCCATACAAACATATATACACGTGTATATACATACACATATATATATGTGTGTATAATATCATGCCATCTGCACCAAAGATAAGTTTATTTTTCCTTCGAATCTGGATGCTTTTTATTTTTCTTGCCTAGTTGCTGAAACTAGATTTTCAATACTACTTTTAAAAGCTTTTTGTAAAATGTTTGTTTATTTTGAGAGGCAGAGAGAGAGAGAGAGAGAGAGAGAGAGAGAGAATATGAGTGGGGGGAAGGGCAGAAAGAATGGGAGACAGAGAATTCCAAGCAGGCTCTACACTGTCAGTGCAGAGCCCAATGTGGGCTCAGTCTCACAAACCGTGAGATTATTACCTGAGCCAAAAATAAAGAGTTGTACACTTAACCGACTGGGCCTCCCAGGGACCCCTTCAAAACTATTTTGATTCATGTGCTGAGAGTGCATTTACATGACTTGTTACTGATCTCAAATGCAATGTGGTATTAGCTATGGACTTGTTGTACATGGCTTTTATTATGTTGAGTTACATTCCTTCTATATCTAATTTGTTGAAAGTTTTTATCATGAAGAGATGTTAAATTTTGTCAAAGTTTTTTTCCTTTATCTATTAAAATGACCAGGTGAATTTCATCCTTCATTCCGTTAGCGCTGTGTATTACAGATGATTTGTGTGTGTTGAACTAGTCTTGTATCTCAGGGATATAACCGATTTGGTCATGGTGTATGATCCTAATAAGACGCTCTTGAATTCACTTTACCACTGTTTTGTTAATGAATTTTTACATCCGTGTTTATCAGAGATCTAGTCTGTAATGTTCTTTTCTTGTTGTAATTATCCGACTTCATTTTTTGTGTAATGTTGGCCTTATACAATTAATTTGAAAGTGTCCCTTCCTCTTCTATTTCTTGAAAAGTTTGAGATGGGTTGGTATTAATTTTTCTTTAAATGTTTGGTGAAATTCATCAGTGAAGTCATCTGATTTTGAACTTTTCTTTTGGGGAGGGTTTTGATTACTAATTAATCTCTTTTATTGGTTTGTTCACATTTTCTTATGTGATCAAACACAAGATTGATTCATGAAATCAGGTTGTATGTTTCTAGGAATTAATGTGTTTTTTCTAGGTTGTCCAAAATGTTGGCATGTAATTTTTCGTAGTAGTCTTTTAAAATCTTCATATTTCTATATCATATTTCTGTGATATTGTAATGCCTCCTTTTTCTAGTTTTATTTGAGTCCTCTTTTTCTTTGTAATTCTAGCTAAAGGTTTGTCAATTTTAACTTTTCAAAAAAATAAACTCTTAAGCCTTTTTATTGTCTTCAGTTTGTGTGTAATTTATTTCCACTCTGGTCTTTATTTCCTTTTTTCTACTAATTGTGGACTTTTTTTTCCCCTACATCCTTGAGGTATAAAATTAAGTTATTTGAGACCTTTCTTGTTTCTTACTGTAGATACTTATTGCTATGAACTTTCCCCTTAGAACAGCTTTTGCTGTATCCCATGAGTATGATTTTTTTTGTCATTTTTATTTGTCTCAAGATATTTTTTATTTTTCTTTGGTTCTTTTCTTCAATCCAGGTATTGTTCAGTAGCATGTTTAATCACAATATATTTGTAAGTTTTCCAGTTTTCTTCTAATAATTGATTCCTAGTTTCATACGGTTATGTTGAAAAGAGATATTTCCTATGGTTTTCAGTTTTCTTAGATTTGTTTAGGCTTGTTTTGTGGCCTAACATACGATCTATGCTAGAGAATGCATTATATGCACATAAGAAAGAATGTATATTATGATTTAAAAAAATTTTTTATTGTCTTTTATGTTAATTTCAGTACAGTTAATATAAAGTATTATATTAGCTTCAAGTGTACAATATAGTGACTCAACAATTCTCTACATCATTATTCAGTGTTTATCATGACAAGTGTACTCTTAATCCCCTTCATCTATTTCACCCATCCCTCCTCTTCACCTCTCCTCCAATATGGTTTATTTTATTTTATTATTATTTTTTTTAATGTTTTTATTTATTTCTAGGAGAGAGAGAGAGAGACAGCGTGAGCAGGGGAGGGTCAGAGAGAGAGGGAGTCACAGACTGAAACAGTCTCCAAGCTCTGAGCTGGCAGTCAGCACAGAGCCCGACGCGGGGCTCGAACCCACGAACCGCGAGATCACGACCCAAGCGAAAGTCGGACGCTTAACCGACTAAGCCACCCAGGCGCCCCCAATATGGTTTATTTTAAAAGAGTAAACTCAGTTAAAGTTATTTTTCTTCCAACAGGAAACTTTTTTCTTACTTGAAGAATACTTAGTTCTAACAGATACATATAAAACATTTCATCCAAGAAAAATAGAAGACACATTTTCTTCAAGTATACACAGAAGAATCCCCTGGTTAAATCACATAAAAAGAGATTAAAAATATTACAAATTTAAGAAGAATGAAATCATTCCAAGTATACTTTGCAACTACAATGGTACAAAAATAAAGATCAATAATGGAACAAAGCTGGAAAATCTACAGTGTAAATATTAAATATTTAATATGTAAATAATAACACACTATTGCATGAGCAATGGGGCAAGTAAAAAAATCAAAGCAAATCAAAATATGTTTCAAAACAAAAGAAAAAAGTGTTATTTTTAGATGGAATGCTCTATAAATTCTAAGTCCATCTACTCTAATGTGTGTTTTAAGTCCAGTGATTCCATCTTGTTTTCCTGTCTGGATGATCTAACCATTGAGTGAGTGGAAATATTTAAATACCCTATTTTTAAAAATACTATCTATTATTCCACTGACTGTAATACTTGCTTGACATATTAGGTTCTTCTATGTTGAGGGCATAGGCATTTACAATTATTTTTTCCTCCTGTTGGACTGACACTTTTATCTTTATAAGATTACCTTATTTCTCTCTTATCTATTACAGTTCTTTAAGCCTAATTTATCTAATATAAGGATAATTACCCCAGCATTCTTTTGTAACAGACATCTTTTCAGTCCCTTCACTTTCAGCCTGTGTGTGCTTATACATGAAGTGAATCTCTTGTAGGCAGCAAATAATTGTTTTTAATCCACTCAGTCACTCTATTTTTGGGGGGGGATATGATAAACATGGACTTATTGTCATTATGTTTATTGTTTTCCAGCTATTTTTCAATTTCTTTCTTCCCTTTGATTTTTTCCATTGTAATTTGTTGATTTTCTTAGTAGTAAGCTTAGATTTTATTTTACGTTGTGCATTTACTATACATTTTTGCTTTGTGGTTACTATGAGACTTATATAAAGTTATCTTAGAGTTAAAACAGTGTATTTTCTTTTTTCTTTTTTTTTTTTAATGTTTATTTTTGACAGATGAGAGAGAAAGGGGCAGAGAGAGAGGGCACAGAATCCGAAGCAGGCTCCAGGCTTTGAGCTAGCTGTCAGCACAGAGCCCAACGCGGGTTTGAACCCAAAAACCACGCGAGCATGACTTGAGCTGAAGTTGGACGCTCAATCGACTGAGCCACCCAGCTGCCTCATAACACTATATTTTAAGCTGATAACAGCTGACATTTAAATGAATCTAGGGTGGGCGCCTGGGTGGCTCAGTCGGTTAAGCGTTAAGCGTACGACTTCAGCTCAGGTCATAATCTCACGGTTCGTGGGTTTGAGCCCACGTCGGGCTCTTTGCTGACAGCTAGCTCAGAGCCTGGAGCCTGCTTCGGATTCTGTAGCTCCCTCTCTCTCTGACCCTCCCCTGTTCACGCTATCTCTCTCTCTCTCTCTCTCTCTCTCTCTCTCAGAAATAAATAAAACATTTTAAAAAATAAATAAATAAATTCTAGGGGAGCCAGGGTGGCTTAGTGAGTTAAATGTCCCACTTCACCTCAGGCGATCTCAGGGTTGGTGAGTTCAAGACCCTCTGTCAGTGCAGAGCCTACTTAGGATTCTCTCTCTCTCTCCCTCTTTTTCTGCCCCTCTCCCTCCCTCTCTTTCTCTCTCTCCCTCTTTCTCTCTCAAAATAAATAACTAAACTTTAAAAAAATCTAAATGCTGTCTAACCATTAGGTTTTATATCAATTTGCATTTTTTTCTGTATCCATTAATACTTATTGTAATTGTAGTTATTTTCACTTCTTGTTTTTCAACCTTCATAGTTAATTCTAAGTGATTAACCTATCACCCACACCATAGTTAGGCTATTCTGAATTAACTATGTATTTACCTTTATCAGTAAGATTTACACTTCTATGTTTTCCTGATACTAATTAGTGCTCTTTCATTTCAGTTTTAACATTGCTGGTAAGCCTGGCCTAATAATGATGAACTCTTTTAGTTTTTGCTTGTTTGGAAAACTCATTATTGCTCCTTTACTGTGACTGACAACTTTCCTGGTAGAATATTCTTGTTTGGCATGTTTTCTTTCAGCACTGAGTACACTGTGCCACTCTTTCCTGGCCTGCAAATTTCTGCTAAAAATTCTGTTCATAGTCTTATGGGGGTTTACTTGTTCTAAAAAGTTGTTTTTCTCTTGCTGATACTAAGATTCTCTCTTTGTGTTTAACTTGACGTTTTTCTAACATTTATTTTTGAGAGACAAAGTGCTCAGGGGAGGGGCATAAAAAGGGAGACAGAGGATCCAAAGGAGGCTCTGCACTGTGAGCACAGAGCCCTATGCAAGGCTTGAACTCACAAACTGCAAGATTATGACCTAAGCCAAAGTTGGATACTTAACCAACTGAGCCACCCAAGTACTCCTTAACCTCTGATATTTTAATTATAATTTATCTTGGTCTGGGGTCTTAAATTTATCTTATTTGGATCACTGTGGGCTTCTTGGATCTGATATCTGTTTCATTCCCCATGTTAGGAAAGTTTTTAGCTCTTATTTCTTCAAATAAGCTTTTATGACCCTTTTCTTTCTCTTTCCTTCTTGGATTCCTGTAATGTGACTATTGGCCCACCTAATGTTGTGATCTCCTTTAAGTTCTGTAAGTTATCTTCACTCATTTTCATTCTCCCCCATTTTTTAAATTTTGCTTCTCTAATTGGACGATTCCAGTGCCCTGTATTCAAGTTCACTGATCCACTAGTCTACTTTTGAAACCATCTATTGAATTCTTCAGATCAATTATAGCATCCTTCATCTATGATTTCTGTTTGATGTTTCCTGTATTTTTTATCTCTTTGTGAAATTCTCCCTCTGTATGCATTGTTCCCCTGACCTTAGTGAGCATTTTTTATGACCATTACTTTGAACTTTTTTGTGTGTGAAATCACTTATCTTCATTTCATCAATGTTTCTTTCCTCTAGGGTTTTATCTGTTTTTTTTTTTTTTTCTTTTGGAACATATTTCTGTTTCTTCATTTTAATTGACCCTATGCATTAAATAAAACAATCACCTCTCCCGGTCTTAAATTAGTAACTCTATATAGATGAACCTTATTGTTGAATCCTGCCATCATTCTTGGTTATCTTTTAAACATGTGATTTTCCTCTTAGTGGTTTCCAAAGTTGAGTGTGTGCCAAAACGTCTTAATGCAACAAGGTTGAGAATCTCAGCACTCAGATGTAGGCTGATTTTAAGCTAGCAGCAGCTTTTGAAGGATGCAAATATACTTCTTTCTGGGGATGACTGGAAGACTGGCTTTTTTCTCTGCTCCATCTCTACTGAGCCCTGGTGGGGGCAGAGGACAAGTGGAGCCAGTTAAGGACTGTTTCTTGGTTTACTGATACTCCTTGAACACATACACATGAGTCCTGTTGGGCACAAAACCTGGAGTGATAGACATGTGAACAAACTCCTTTCATGCACGGAGATATGTGCAAGCTGGGGTGGGACAGAAGGAGAGAACAGAGTTGGCATTGGCTGGCCTTCTCAGTTTCTGGAGAGGATTATGGTCAGTGCCTAGATATGTGTTAAATGAGAAACCTATCCCTGAGTCTGAAGCTTTTAAGATTTCCAAATAGGTTTCTTCCATGAAAAATCTTAGAGTTTCATTGTGCTGTCTCTGTGCTGTACACTGAAATGATAATTAGTTAAGAACTGTTTCTCTTTTTGATAAACTCCTGTGGAATCCATGAATACATCTCCACTGGCCACCAGAGCCAGGTTATCAAGTGATACATCCTCTCGTGGTACCTATAAAAGAACACCAGACATGTCCATAAGATCCTCTCTATGAGATAATGGCAACCTGGAGTGTAGTAGAGTGAAAGTATAAAGTTAGTTGGTGCATGCTGGCCTCCGTGACCTGCAAGATGCATTTTAAATTAGAAGCCTGCCCCTCAGGCTGCAGCTTTTAAGAGCAGCAAATAGTTTCCAATTGAAAGAATGGTTTTTGCTGTCACTCACTGAGCCGTGGGGGAAGCCATGATGAGTGCTTGTGAGCCTTTTAATATGTTTCTTATCTTTTCAATTCCAGTGTAATTAACATACAGTGTTATATTAGTTTCAGGTGTACAATATAGTAATTCAACAATTTTATACATTACTCTGTGCTCATCAAGATAAATGTACTCTTAATCCCCCTTACCTATGGTACCTATCTCCCCATCCACTTCCCTTCTGGCAACCATCAGTTTGCTGTATTTAAAAGTATGGTTTTTTGTTTGTCTTTTGTTTCATTTGTTCATTTGTTTCTCAAATTCCACATATGACTGAAGTGATATGGTATTGGTTTTTGTCTGACTTTCCTTAGCATTATACCCTCTAGATCGATCCATTTTGTTGAAAATGGCAAAATTTTTAAATTTTATTTTTACAGATGAATAATATTCCAGTGTGTGTGTGCATGGGTGTGTGTATGTATGTATCCATTTTTTGTCCATTCATCAATCAATGGCATTTGGGCTGCTTCCATATCTTGGCTATTGTAAATAATGCTGTTATAAACATAGGGGTAAATGTATCACTTTAAATTAGTATTTTTGTATTCTTTGGGTAAATACCCAGTAGTGCAATTGCTGCATTGTAATATGGTTCTATTTTTAACATTTTGAGGAAACTCCATACTGTTTTCCACGGTGGCTACAGCATTTTGCATTCCCATCAATAATACATGAGGATTCCTTTTCTCCACATCCCTGCCAACACCAATTATTTCTTGTGGTTTTGATTTTGGCCATTCTGACTCTGACAGGTGTGAGATGATATCTCATTGTCAGTTTTAGTTTAGTTTAGTTTAGTTTTGTTTTTTGAGAGAGAGAGAACAAGCAGCAGAGGAAAAAGGGAGAGAGGATCCCAAGCAGGCTCCACACCCAGTGTGGAGCCCAAAGTGGGGCTCAGTCTCATGACTGCAAGATCAGACCCGAGCTGAGATCAAGAGTTGGACGTTTAACTGACTGAGCCACCCAGATGCCCTTCACAGTAGTTTTGATTTGCATTTCCCTGATGATGAGCATTTTTTCATGTGCCTGTTGGCCATCTGGATGTCTTCTTTGGAGAAATGTCTGTTCATGCCTTCTGCCTATTTTTAATGGTATTATTTGTTTGGGGATGTTGAGTTTTGTAAGATCTTTATGTATTTTGGACACTAACCCTTTACCGGAGAGGTCATTTGCAAATATTTTCTCACATTCTATAGGTTGCTTTTTAGTTTTGTTGATTGTTTCCTTTACTGTGCAGAAGCATTATATTTTGCTGTAGTCCCACGAGTTTATTTTTGCTTTTGTTTCTCTTGCATCAGAGAACCTATCTTGAAAAAAAGTTGCTATGGCCGATGTCAGAAAAATTACTGCCTGTGCTCTTTTCTAGGATTTTTATGGTTTCAGGTCTCACATTTAGGTCTTTAATCCATTTTGAACGTATTTTTGTGTATGGTGTAGAAAGTGGTCCAGTCTCATTCCTTTGTATGTTCCAGTTCAGTATTCCCAAAATCATTTGTGGAAGAGACTGTCTTTTTCCCATTGGATATTCTTTGCTGCTTTGTTGAAGATTTAATTGGCCATATAATTTTGGGTATGTCTATGGGTTTTCTATTCTGTTCTATTGATCTATGTGTCTATTTTTGTGCCAGTACCATACTGTTTTGATTACTCTAGCTTTGTAATATAACATGAAGTCTGGAATTGTGAAGTCCATTTTTGCTTTTCTTTTTCAAGATTGCTTTGGCTATTTGGGGTCTTTTGTGGTTCCATACAAATTTTAAGACTGTATTTTCTAGTTCTGTGGAAAAAATGCTATTGTTATTTTGATAAGGGTTGCATTTTATCTGTAGATTGCTTCGGTTTATTGACATTTTAATAATATTTGTCCTTCTAATCCCTGAGCAAGGAATGTCTTTCCATTTGTGTCATCGTCAGTCTCTTTCATCAGTGCTTTATAGTTTTCAGAGTACAGATATTTTCCCTTCTTGGTTACTTCGTTCAGATCTTTTACCTTCTTGGTTATTCCTTAATTACTCCTAGGTATTTTATTCTTTTTGGTGCAGTTGTAAAAGGGATTGTCTTCTTAATTTCTTTTTCTGCTACTTAATTTTTTAAATTTTTTTAATGTTTTTATTTATGAGAGAGAGAGAGATAGTTTGAGCAAGGGAGGGTCAGAGAGAGAGGGAGACACAGAATCTGAAATAGGCTACAGGCTCTAAGCTGTCAGCACCGAGCCTGATGCGGGGCTTGAACCCATGAACTGTGAGATCATGACCTGAGCCGAAGTCGGACACTTAAGTGACTGAGCCAGTCAGGCGCCCCTCTACTACTTCATTATTAAGGCATAGAAATGCATTGGATTTCTATATATTGATTTTGTATCCTATAAACATAGTGAATTCATTCTAGTAGTTTTTTGGTGGAGTTTTAGGGTTTTCTGCATATAGCATCATGTCATCTACAAAGAGTGAAGGTTTTACTTCCTCCTTACCAATTTGGATGCCATGTGTTTCTTTTTATTGATTTCTTTTTATGATTGCTGTGGCTAGGATTTCCAGTACTATGTTGAATAAAAGTGGTGATACTGGACATCCTTGTTTTGTTCTTGATCTTTGGGTAAATGCTCTCAGTTTTTCACTATCAAGTATATTAGCTTGGGTTTTTCAATACACGGCTTCCATTCTGTTGAGATATGTTCCCCCTAAACCTACTTTGTTGAGGGTTTTTATTATGAATGGATACTGTACTTGTAAAATGTTTTTGTCTTTATCTATGAATGATCATATAGTTTTAATCCTTTCTTTGGTTGATGTGATGTATTGATTTGCAAATGTTGAACCACCCGCATCCCAGGAATAAATCCTCCTACACTGTGCTGAATGATTTTTAAAAATGTATTTTTGGATTCAGCTTGCTAGTATATTGTTGAGCATTTTTGCATCTGTGTTCATCAGAAATATTGACCTGTAGTTCTACTTTTGTGAAGTGCCTTTACCTGGTTTTGATATCAGATTAATACGTCCTTCAAAGAATGAATTTGGAAACTTTCCTTTCTTTTATATTATATATACTGGAATAGCTGGAGTAAAATAGGTATTAATTCCTTAAATGTTTAGTAGAATTTACCTATGAAGACCTCTGGTCCTGGACTTTTTATTTGTTAGGAGCTTTTGATTATTGATTATCATTCCCATTAATTGGTCTGTTCAAATTATTTTGTGCCTCTTCAGTTTTGGGAGTTTATATATTTCTAGGAATTTATTCATTTCTTCTAGGTTGTTCAGTTTCTTAGCATATATTTTTTATACTATTCTCTTAAAATACTTTGTAACTCTGTGGTGTTGGTTATTTATTTGCTTTCATTTCTGATTTTGTTTATCTGATTCTCTCTTTTTTGGGGATGAGTCTGGCTAAAGATTTATCAATTTTGTTGCTCTTTTCAAAGTACCACTCTCTGGTTTCACTGATTTTTGCTATTTTTTTAGTCTGTATTTCATTCATATCTGTTCCAATCTTTATTTCCTTCCTCCTACTAGTTTTCGGTTTTGTTTGTTGTTCTTTTTCTATCTCCTTTAGGTGTAAGGTTAGGCTGTTCATCTGAGATTATTTCTTTTTGAGGTATACCTGTATTACTGTAAACTTCCCTCTTAGAGCAGCCCTGCTGCATCCCAAATTTTGGACCATTGTGTTTTCATTTTCATTTGTCTCCATGCAGTTTTTGATTTCCTCCTTAAGTTCTTGGTTGACTCATTCATTTTTTAGTAGCATTGTATTTAACCACTATGTATTTCTGTTCCTTCCAGATTTTTCCTCTGCTTTATTTCTAGCTTCATAGCACTGTTGTTGGAAAAGATGCATGATATGATTTCAATCTGTTTGACTCCATTGAGACTTGTTTTGTGGCCTAAAATGTGATCTATTTTGAAGAATATCCTGTGTGCACTTGAAAAGAATGTATTCTGCTATTCTAGGATAAACGTTCTGATTATTTATTAGACCCATTCGGTCCAATATGTCATTCGAAGCCTCAGTTTCCTCATTGATTTTCTGTCTAGGTGATCTATTCATTGATGTAAAGGGTGTCAAAGTGCCCTACTCTTATCATATTACTCTCAATTACTTTCTTTATGTTTGTTAATAGCTGCTTTATGTATTTGGGTGCTTTCGTGTTGGGCGTATAAATATTGAAAATTGTTAGATGTTCTTGTTGGATTGTTTACTTTATGATTATGTAGTATACTTCTTTGTCTCTAGTTACATCAAATAAAAGCTTTTCCATCCCTTTACTTTCAATCTGCATGTATCTTTAGGTCTGAAATAAATATTTCATAGGCAGTATATAGATTGATCTTGACTTTTTACCCATTCTGTCACCCTATTCATTTTAATTGGACTGTTTAGTCCATTTACATTCAAAGTAATTGTTGATAAATATGTACTTATTGCTGTTTTGTTATTTGTATTATGTTGTTTTCATAGTTCTCTGTTTCTTTTCTCCCTCTCTTGTCTCATGTTTTGTTTGCCTTCTTTACGATACACTGAACTTCCTTTCTGTTTGTTTTTTGCATATCTATTGCCAATTTTTGATTTGTAGTTACCATTATTTCTGTATATAATATCTTAGGCATATAGCAGAGTATACTATGTTGATGGCCACTTAAATTTGAACCCATTCTTTACTCCTCTCCCACCCATGTTTTAGGTATATGGTGTCATAATTTACATCTTTTTATTTTATGAATTCCTGGTCAATTTTTATAGATATATTTTAGTGCTTTTAACATCTACTTGCAGCCTTTCAATTAAACTCACAATGTCTCCTTTCACATGTTGTGTATAGGTGGTTTAGTAGTCATGAATTCCTTCAACTTTTGTTTGGGAAACTCTTCAGCTCTCCTTCTATTCTGAATGATAGCCTTGTTGGATAAAGTATTCTTGGTTGTGATTTTTTTTTTTTCTTTCAGCACTTTGAAAATATCATGCCACTCCCTTCTGGTTTGTAAAGTTTCTGCTGAAAAATCTGGTAGCCTTATGGCATTCCCTCTTGTGTGTAACTGTTTGCTCTTGTTTTTAAAACTCTCTCTTTATCACTATTTTTTGTTGTTGTTGTTGTTGCCATTTTAATTGCTATGTGTCTTGTTGTGGACCACCTTGGGTTGATTTTGTTGGGGGCTCTCTGTGCCTCCTGGATCTGGATTTCTGTTTCCTTCTCAAGTTTTAGGAAATTTTCATCTATTATGCATTCAAATACATTTCCTACCTCCTTTTCTCTCTCTTCTCCTGCTAGGATCCCTAAAATGAAAATGTCATTATACTTGATAGTGTCACTGAATTCCCTAAGTCTATTTTAATTTCTATCATTTTTTTCCCTCACTCCTATTCAGCTTGATTGCCCTCTATCACTCTTTCCTTCAGGTCTCTAATCCTTTCTTCTGCTTCCTCTAGTCTACTATTTATTCCATCTAATGTATTATTAATTTCAGTAAATAAGTTCTTCATCTTCAATTGATTCTTATTTATGCTTCCTATCTCTTTGTTGAGGGTCTCACTGAGGTCTTCCACTCTTTTCTTAAGTACAGGGAGTACATTTATAACCATATATCTAAATTCTCTAACAAGCATATTGCTTATCTCTATTTCATTTAGCTTTCTTGTGATTTTGTCCTATTATTTCACTTGGGATATATTCCTCTGTCTCTTTTTGTCTAACTCTCTTTGTTTCCATGTGTTAGGAAAGTCAACTACATCTCTTGATTTTGAAAGTTTGGCCTTATGAATAAAAGTTCCTATAATGCCCTGCAGTAAAATGTTCCCTGTTCATGAGAACATGGCACTTCAAGGCTGTCTCTTATGTGTGTTACTTATGCACATCCTGTTGTGGCTGAGCTGTGTTTGCCTTCAGTCCAGTCATCTGCAGGGACTCTCTGTCTTTTGTGGACAGAGTTAAGTCCCTGTGTTGTTAGTGGGCCAGTCTGGGGCCACATTGGGCTTGACTTGTGTGATACCAGGCATTTGCCATAAATGCAGTAGCACCAAACTGTAGGGCACTTTTCCTGTGTTGTTTCTTGAAAAGCTTTCATTGGTGTTAGGGACCTATTGTCAGACCCAATGTCTGTTTCCAGCTTGCTGCTGGGGTTGCAGTTGATTTCATGTACATGATTATCTTCTCCCTTTCCTAGGTCAGGAGTCATGATAGAGTGCTGCTGGTCCCCGTCATGGTTACTTGAACACTTGTGAAACTGCCAAGCTTGTGAAACTGCTTTGGATGGGCTCTGTCCAAAGCCTGTTGGAAGGGGAAGTTCTACAGAAGAAACCAGAAGTGCCCAGTATTAACAAGGTTGTACAGGTCTACTGTGGGTGGGGACCTGGAGCTGCTTTAGAAAATTCCTATTGCAGGGCTGTAAAAGATGAATTTGCAGGACAATAAGGGGAGTTGGGGGTGAGTAGTGCCAGCAAAGTCCACTTTGAGAGGTAACCTGAAGCCACCCCAAACTCCTGCTAGGCCCACCAGATTGGAGGGGGCAAGTTAGCAGAAGCATACAGGGGTGGGGCCTCCTGTTAGTAAGCTAGGTTAATAGTGTTGGTACTGAGCTGATGAGTGAGAATGAGAAATGGCACTAGCCAGTTCCTTTGTTCCTGGAGAAATCTCCCAACAATCCCCTCCAGTGCATGTTCTGAGATTAGTAAACAAATACCCCTACTGTATACCCCAGTCACTTTTCACACCACTGCTTCTATGATTTACTCCTCAGGGCTGTTTATTGTGCTGTCTCTTCAAGGGCAGGGACTCAGTATCCCTTGTCCTCCTGGCTTTCTTAGAGCTGAGCCTACTAATTTGTAAGTTCCAAGTATTAAGCCCTACTAATTGTAAGAACTCACAAAATTAGTTCCCCTCCCCCCCCCCCCCCCCCACCGGTTTACAAAGCCCAATGTTATAGGGATTTGTCTTCCTTGTGTGGGCTTCCCATGCCTGGGGTTCCTGGGGTGAGGGTCTGTTTCTCTCTACCCGCTGTGCCAATGGCATCCCTCCCTTCTGCAGACAGTCCCATGGGTCCTTTTAGCTTCTGACAGCATCTTTGCCCTTCCTACTCTCTTTGATGTAGCCTCTTCCATACATTTATCTGTGGAGAACCTGTTCTGCTAGTCTTTAGCTAATTTTCTATATCATTTACACTGATGTGTGTGTATTTAAGTGTATCCATGGGACAAGGTGATCTTAGGATCCTCCTACTCCACCATCTTCCTAAAAGGTGTTCCTTAGTTCACTATAGCATTCAGATTTCATAGACACAATCTATATTGGCTTTTATAGCTAGATGATTTTAGGCGCATCTCTCAGATGATAGTCCTAAAAATTGGGGGGAACCAGGGGCTCAGTCAGTTAAGCGGCTGACTTTGGCTGAGGTCGTGATCTCATGATTCATAAGTTCAAGTTCCATGTCAGGCTCCGTGTTGACAGCTTGGAGTCTGGAGCCTGCTTCGGATTCTATGTCTTCCTCTCTCTGCTTCTCCCCCACTTTCAGTTTCTCTCTCTCTCTCAAAAAAAAAACATTAAAATTTTTTTTTTTTTAAATTGGGGATCCAGATGTGGGATTCAAATCTTTCACTGCTCAAGAAGTTGGGAGTTATGTGTTTCCTCCTGAGTATGTGTCTCAGCCTTTCCTAAGCATTTCAATATGGTGGGGTTTTTTTTGTTCACCTGATGTATAGCAGAGGCTCAGCTAGTTTGGATTTATTTCAGAGGTAATTGTTCCAGATGTAGCTGGATATTCAGTGTGTTCTTGGAGGAGGTGATTTCGGGAGACTCCAGTGTTGCCATCTTGAGCTGAAACCCCACTCTTCTTCATTCTCATTTTTTCTCCTCTGACTAGATAATATCAAGATACCTGTCTTCAATTTTGGAGATTCTTTTGCCTGATTAAGCCAGCTGTTGAAGTTCTCTATTATATTTTTAATATTATTTGTTATATTCTTCAGATCCAAAATTTGGTTATTTTTTATGATTTCTCTCTGATTGTTGAACTTCTGATTTTGTTCATGCATCATTTTCCTATTTATTGAGTTGTATGCATTCTCTTCAATTTCACTGAATTTGCTTAAAATGATCATTTTGATTCCTTTTTAAGGCAACTGACAGGTTTCTGCTTTTTAGATTTTAGTTATAAAAAAGTTATTGTGCTCCTTGGCAGTATCATATTTCCCTGTTTTTATTTCATGTTTATAATGGCATTGCATTGATGTCTGTGCATTTGAAGGTATATCATGTCTTCTAGTTTTGTTTTTGTTTTTTGTTTTTGCCCTGTCTTCAATGACTTAAAGGTGTTTGTGAGGGTGCTAGTTGTGGGTAGTGCAGCATCTTGATTCCTGTTAGGGCACAGTGGTTAAGTCTGTGCAGCTCCATCAATTGAGGTCACCATCATCAAAGACTGGGGATCTTCTGTGGTCAAGGATGTGGAAGTTCTGTGGGTAGCACTGGTGGAAAGTCTAGGATTACTATGGAAAGTCCTCAGAAGTAAAGGCTCCTGGTGTCCTCATGTTCTCCTTTTTTTCTTTGGGAGGAAATATTAGCCAAGTAATCCTTCCTGGTACCAGATATGGCATGCTGGCACTCAGATTTGCAGTGGAGCCAGGATCCTAATTTGGTACCCACAGAGAACTACCAAAGCCTCTCAATTTTGGAGCACAGATGTACTATTGCCAGTATCTGAGGTGTGAGTGTGCAGATCTCCCATAGAGCTAGGTTCTCAGTCTGTGGGGCTTTTGTAGTGATTGAGGTTCTGGGAGGCAAGAAGAGTATCAATATTGGCTCTGGGATGACAGTGTGCAGCAGAGGCTTGTCCCAGTGGGCAGAGTGCAGAGAAGCACACCCTAGGGATGGTGTGTCAGTCTGAATTCTGGCCCTAGGATGCAGTTGCACAGAGGAACAGTGCAGCCTTGGTAATGTAACATCATAGACATTACTTAGAAATCTGGGAATGGGGCAGAGGCCTACAGTAATGCAGCCTGGTGATGGTGAAAGAAAGCCCTGATTAAGGAACCAAGCATGGGGTGTAAAGCAGTGGAAGCTTAGCCTGGTAATAGCTAACGTGACAATTTGGGACTTAGAGACTGGGTGCAGAGCCACAGCTGCAGCTGTAGTGGAGTACAACACAGCAGCAACTAGGGTAACCTGGGGGCAGGTCTCACTGCAGCAATAGCTCCAGCCCTGAGAGGAGACACACCAGCAGGGACTCTGTTGCACTGTCTGCTGGGTTCAGTGTTGGTAAAGATTGTGGGGTTCCTCAGTGGCAAAGGTTTCAAATGTCCATGGCAGTGAGGCTTACTGGGGATTCTCCTCGTCTCCTTTTCCCCCATGGGGTACAATCCCTCTGAGAGAATCCCTCTTGGCAGTGAGCTACACTGAACTAGGGGATGGGGTGACACATATAAAATGCTTCCTGTACTTTTCTGTGTGGCCATTCTCAAGTTTGATTTAAAAACAAAAAGGCGATGGTTGCTTTTAGTCCAAAGTTTTCCAAAGCTATTTTCATCAGATTGTGGTTGTTTATTTATTGTATTTGTGGGGTAAGAACTGTGTTGGGACATCCTAGCCCTCTATCTGCTCAAATTTGACTATTTTATAAATCCCTGACCCTTTTTACTTGTTTTAAATAGAATTATAAAATATTGCACTTTTTTTTTCACAAATAGTTTATTGTCAAATTGGTTTCCATATAACACCCAGTGCTCATCCCCACAAGTGCCCTCCTCCATGCCCATCTCCCCCCATCCCCCCACACCCATGAGTCCTCAGTTTGTTCTCAGCGTTCAAGTCTCTCATGGTTTGCCTCTCTTCCTTTCCCCACCATTTCCCCCCTTCTTTTCCCCCATGGTCCTCCGTTAAGTTCCTCCTAATCCTATACATGCAAACATATGATATTTGTCCTTCTCCGCCTGACTTATTTCGCTCAGCATGACACCCTCAAGCTCCATCTATGTTGCTACACATAGCCAGATTTCATTGTTTCTCATTGCCATGTAGTATTCCATTGTATAGATAAACCACTTCTTCTTGATCCATTTTTCTTTTGATTGACACTTAGGCTCTTTCCATGTTTTTGCTATTGTTGAGAGTGCTGCTATGAACATTGGGGTACATGTGCTCCTATGCATCAGCATTTCTGTATCCCTTGGGTAAATTCCTAGCAGTATTACACTTCTTTTTAATCTCTGAACCACTTTGTTTGATAGATTATTTTATCAATTTGGATTTTGCTTTTTTTGATTGTCAAGGTGAAATCTCAATGTCTCTCAGTATTTCTCTTGCCCCATCTCCCTCCTCTACCTCTCTTTGACTTTAAAGAGTTAACTGAGCTCATTTACAGTTTTAAGACAAATATATTTGTATTACTTCTGAAATACTTCTTAACAAATATAATAATTTTTCTATTTTAAGATTTTTTATAAAATAAAATGTTAGATATGTTTTTTCTTAAAGGTTGGAGAAAAGATTGATAGCCTAAAAGAACGATAGTCATTCCTTAATCTGGTGAATATTTACTGAATATAAACTATGTGCCCACCATTCTTTACTGAACAAATGTAGAAGGATCCCTTTTTTTTGGAGGAGCTCACTTTTCCTTAGTAAGACTAACATTAGACCTAGTGAATATGTAAACTATGTAGTTAGCTTGTGGATAATATATGGTATGAAACACAAATAGAGTATAATAAAAAATCATGAAGGTTTTTGAATGAATGAGTTAGGTGTTTCAATTTTAAATGGGGGTTGAGGTAGACCTCACCGAAAAGAGGATATTTGTGCAAAGATGTGAATGAGATGAGAAGTTAGCTGTATAGATACTAGGGGAAGAGCATTCTAGTGCAGCCAATTACTCTTCTGAAGAAAGCAAATGAATATGGGTAAAAATATAAATGCAATTTTGAGGTGGAATGCACATGCCTAGTTTTATTAGAAAAAATAGAATATGAACACATCATTTGAGGGTGGGTTGAAGATATGTGGGAGTTGACAAAACATGGAAGAGTCATTGTGGGAAAGCAAAATGCCATAAACTTAGGGATGAGTAAGAGTTATGTTCAGGAACCACTCAGGCTGATAAAAAGAGTGGATATGTCTCATTTTCAGTAGAGTCATTCAGTGCAAACAGGCTATTTTCTTTGAAATGCTGTTTGGACTAGATGTGGCTAAGAAAGGGGGCTATAGTTTGTTCATTATATACTATATGCTGGTCTTTTGTAGGCTACTTTATAATATCAATACTACTGCATGAATGATTAATTTTACATATGAGGTTACAGACTCAAACAGAATAAGCAGTATGATGTTAAAATGTTAGTAAATATCCAAACCATCATTAGAACATAGACAGTATTGCTTAGGAAAAGAGATAAAGAACACCACAATAACAAGAACATACACTGGCTGATTTTTAGGTGATGGTTTTATTTTATAAGGCAAAAGTTCCAAAGAGCCATGCTGATGAGAAGGGAGAATTTCTACACGCTAGGGACAGAGGCAAGAATGCCCACAGGTACTAGAGACCCAGAGGAAGGGGACAGGAGAGGTATGGAAGCAAGTCACTTTCACACAACAGAATTTTTCAGTTGTTTTTATCACTGAGGTTTCAAATTTTATAAGGGTTATTAACAGTATATGCCTTGTGAAATAAAATGTTTAGAAATGTAGCATGAAAAACCCCAGAGTTGTTATAAAGTGTATTTATGTGTAACTCCTCCTTTTTCACTCTTTACTCTCACTAAGGTATAGCATTAATGTGAAAATCTAAGACAATTTATTTGTGAATTTTTTAAGGCTTATATTACGCTTGCAGATGAAAATGCTTTCAAAATTACTTATATCAAACATTATCCTTGTGCTGCTTTTTCATGCACTGCTATGTTGTAAATGCCATTATGGATATCTTGCAGTAGCTATAAAGCATTTTGAATGGCATCTTAAAAGTAATACCAAATATAAGTGGAACCATTGGATAGAATTTAATATTGTGGGACTTTAGTATTTTGTAGTGGGAATGTGACAATATTTTAATCATTCACTCTTTTGTTGAAAGCAATTCTGATTGAGATAACAAATCATATATCATTTGGTCTGCAATATTAATGACTCACACTTGAATTTTTATATCATTATCAATAACCACACACACCATTTATGTGGTGCAATGCTGTTTCAGTTTTCACTGCTAGGTTTTTAATATTTTTAAGTCAGTATAGTCACATATTTCATAGAGATGCTTCAACTATCTAGACATATTGTAAGGTTGATAAATAGGAATTATCTTAAATTCATTTGCAATGAAATTGAACAGCTGACCCAAGGGCTTAGGTTAAGAGAAGCAAGTGAATGTATTGTACAACATCGTTTTTTATTTCTTTTGGGTTTGGTTTTTCCCTGTGATTTGTAATGAAATAGATTAATGGCCCCAATTCTATTACTGATTAAATGGATTTGACTTGGACCTTTAACAGGAAAGTCACAATAGCAGTTAGCTTCAGATCAAAAGCTTTAAAATAAAAATGAAGGACTGTTGCAGGAAGAAAAAGAACTAGGCAATAATATAGGGGGAGACTTATTTAAATTCAAATGGAGCATTTGGCTAAATGCAAGATTCACACATGTTGATTAGCTGGCATGTATAAATTAGGTGCTGTTAAATTATGAAAATACTTCATGTGTACCAATTTCTTCCCTTTTTCAAATATATTTTTAATAGCTACGATGGACCAAGCATTTTTAACTGATGTTGTAAGTTGATTTATGTCCTCACTGCAAAAAGATATATTGAAGTCCAAACCCATCTTACTTGTGGAGTGTGGCCTTATTTGGAAATAGGGTATTTGCAGATATAGTCAAGTTAAGATGAGGTCAGTAGGGCAGTCTCTGATTCAGCATAACTGTTGTCTTTATAAGAAGAGAAAAACTTGGAAAGAGATACACACTGAGAGGAGAATGGCCCATGTGAAGATAGGAAAGACTGGGAAAAAGTCATATGATAATAGAGGCAGAGATTGGAGTAACGCAGTTGCAAACCCAACAGGTCTAAGGATTGATGGCAACCACAAGAAGCTAGGAAAAAGGCAGTATTTCTCCCTTACATGTTTCAGAGGAAGCATGGCCCTACTGACTCTTTGATTTTGAAATTCTTGTTTCCATAAACCATGAGAAAATAAACCTCTGTTCTTTTAAGCCATCCTGCTTGTGATACTTAGGTGTAACGGCCCCAGAAAACGAATACAGAATTATGTATTCTAATGAAATATAGGTTATATATTCTAATAGGCTCTGGAAAAAGCTAAATGATTTGATCCATTTGTAAAGTAAACTGATGGAGTATCTCATTCAGATATAATCATAATTATTAAATATATATGTACATATAATTACTAAAGCAAGACACTCTATTAACCACAAGTAGTATAAGACGCAGGCACAGTAAAGACATTTAAGGACTTTAAAATATTATTAAGAGAAGAAAATATATACCACCACCACCCATCCAAAAAAGTCCAATATAAAAGAACTTTCTATTTTGTGACACTGGTACAGATATAATGCCCTAATAATTTCTAGTGAAGAGGAGGATATATTTGATTGGAAACACTTTAGGGAAGGGGCATGAGCTTAGGATAGTTTGAATTTGATACTCTGACATACAAACTTAGAGGGAAAGACTTGAATAGGAAAATATGTGGACAGAACCACAGAGGAGAGTGGGGTATTAAACACTCATGCTCTCATTTGCTAAAATTCTTCAGTAGTGACAAGTGCACTGGGCAAAGTTCTGACATTGAAATTATATTTTTCCACTCCTTTCTAATGAACTCAGTCTCTGAAGCAACAGAGAGGAGTTTCTACAAAGTGTATATTCAGAACAGACAAGATAAGAGTAAAACAAAAAGGAAAAAAAACCAAGGAGTCCAATTCTTCACCTTGAAGATCTGTAAACCTATGAACTTTTGATTGCAAGAAACTCATGCTAGGGACAAAAAAGTTTATTTTCCTTTCACTGCCAGAAGATTTCATTCAAATACGAAGAGCCAGAGCCTTTTGGAATTTGAGCCAAGAGTTGGTATTTTAGAGTAGGAAACTGAGGTTTACGCTGATTAGCATATGGGAAGAGAGATCTCAAAGGAATGTGACTAGACCTTAGAAACAATGGTTCTTTGGGAAGTGCCCATCCCCTGTTTTTTGGACTAAGCCCAAAGACTAGAGGAGATGAAGTAAATCCCTAGATATGAGAAAACTAATTGCTTGGCTCCCACAGTATAATATAAAAAGTAATAAGCCTTATGGGAAAGCCCATTGTCCAAAATGGCACCCAGGATATTCTTAGGTGAGTATGAGGTCAACTATACAGTCACAAACTTCTAGAGTAATGTAGGAAGATAACCAATGTTCCTGAGTACCCAACCCCCACAAAAGATTGAGCATTATTGTGAATGGCAAGTTGCCAGAAAAAGAACTATAGTTGGAACAAAGAGGAGGCAGATTGTAAAATTCTGACCATTAAAATCTGGTATGAGCCCATGAACTGGGTCAGTAAAGGACATGAAAATAGTGTGGGCCACATGGAGGTGAATTACATTTTGATGCAGACCAGATAGCCAGAAAGTCGCATGAGGACTGGATGTCTCCCTTCTAATGCTGGAATCATATAATGTCACCCTAGGATTAGAATTACTCAGAGAAATCAAAGAGAACTACATCTGTGTATATTTGAATGTGCCTGATGATCATAGGAATGGGAGGTGGAATTCTAAGAGACTGATTTTAAAACAGAAGTAATTTATTTACCATGTATTGATAGAGTTGAGCATTTTTGGCATTCATAGAATGTCACAGTAATTGTGGTTACAAAGTTATATTTTACACATCTAATTTTGTGAACTGTTTTCACCATACAGTTAACTACTGAAAGAAATTGAGACATGGGAGTACAATAAATGATAATTTGCCCAACTGTAAGATGGCGACCAATATCCACTCCCACCCAATTGTTTCTGCTTGAGCACCAACCCTCAAAGCACCTTGTTGATTGGTATTTGGAGTCTCTTACTCTGGCCTTGATATGCTGATTGCATCTTGTGAAGGAACCTATTGTAGGAACTTCTTTTGTGATTATGGGAGCAAACATTTGTGTTTCCTGAAAATTCTGTTTTTCTTAATACTTCCCCTTAAGCAAACAGGCTATTGACCCCTGCTCACAAAGAACTAACTTTGCCTTTTTTATGCTAAAAACATTGTCTTATATGCTAAAGATACCTTCCTTCCCCATAGGATAAGCATCTAAATCACCTACCTCAATCACTATTGATAAAGGTTATGCAAGAGTCTTCTACAAATCTGTGTTCTGGGAAATTCTTACATATCAAAGAAATTTGTCATCAGAAATCATTGTTTAAGGCAAATGCTACTTCTGTGCCATCCCCCAAACACTTAATTATAAAATAAAGTTGAGCTCCAGTCATAGCAGAGATGCCTGCCTGGTGGTCAGAAAGATTCTCATGGCTCACTCTCCCTCTCACCCCCACCTCTCCAACACCATCCATCCTTCAGGAACCCCTGGACCTGGCCGGAGCAGGACTCTGGCAGGGTGTCTGTTTTTAGTATTTTAATTGGTTGTCATTTAATCATTTCTTGTGTGCTAGGCATTTTATTTGCCACTTTATATGTGTAATCTAATTCCTAAGCAGTTGTTCTATGAGACAGATTTAATTAGTAATGTTTCATATTGAGGTAATAAGGGCTTGGAGAGTTTAAGTAGCTTACTCAAGGTTTATAGCTAGTCAGTGATAGATTTAAGGTTCAAATTCATGGCTTACATTCCTTCTAGTCTATGATGCTGGTTGCTATCACTCTTTAAGGACAAAACTGCAGATTTCAAAGAAAAGTGGAGTAGAGTGATAAATTAGAAGTGTGAATCTATATTAACACTCATGTTTCTAGTATTACTGTGAACTTGGGCATCATTTCACCAAAATGTGAAAGCAAAAAGGATATTCTAATACAATTTTCTCAAAAGAGATGTGTTTAATTGCTTCATTCATTTACTATCTCTTACTCCTCAAACTCTGATTTGGCATCAGGCACCTCAGCTTATAGAAGATCAGCAGTACTGTCTCTAAATCCAAAGAATGTTTTTAATTCTCTTATTAGCCTGCTACTCAGTAACATCTATCTCTACTTTCCAACTTGCATTGAGATGGTCTCACCACCTGAATTTCTTACAATGACTTTTGATTTTCTTCTTCACTGTATCTTTGTCAAGCTCATCACTATGGGCCATTAAATAAAGGAGTTGGTCAAGCTTAATGTTAGTATCTCTTCTAATCTCTTGTTTTCTTTCACTTTTATGACTTCAATTATGATTACCTATTCAGAGATAGCATGCACTTTCACAGGACCCTTTGATATACCTTCCTGGCAATCTCAAAGCACTCAAATACAGGAATCAAACAAACAAAAAATCATGATATTCTCCCTCAGTTATGTATTTTCCCTCAGCTTTCCTGATCTCTATGAATAGCACTACAATCCATTTATTTTCATAAGCAAAGAATTTAACAGTCATCTTGGACACAGCATTCCCCCTCCCCTTTCATATCTAAAGCATCATCAAGTCCTGTCAATTGCATTCCTTAAATATTTCTTAGAACTTTCATTTTTCATATCATGGAACACAATATTCCCTGCTGTCCTTACTGCTATCATGGGGTTCTCAATAGCCTACAAACTGCTCTCCCCATCCTTCTCTAAGCTTTTCTTTAATACTTTCTCCATAAAATATTGGAAGGTGATTTGTTAAAGTATACTTCTCGTCAAATTCCTCCCATGCTTAATACCCTTTAAGGATACATATTGCTCTTAAGATACAGGCTAGAATTCTTACCATGGCTCTCAGGACCCTACATCATGCAACCTCTAGTTTCTGTTCTACCTTCATGTTGTACCTATCTTCCTCTACTTTCTCTCTTCCAATCTCTTGTAATGTTAACAAATAGTGTCATTCTCACTATTTGCATATATTGTTCTCTTTGTTTGGAGCACTCTTTTTTACCCTCTTAACTATCACTTTCAAGTACACATATTCCTTCCTCTAGAAATTTCCCTCTTAACAGAGTTAAGGGCCCTAGAGTTCCTTATCTGTTGCAATTTTAGTTGTCCAACTGACAAATTAATATAAAATAGTAGATTACATTTACAGATCATTTTCTTGAGCACAACATTTTTTAAAACTAAATAACATTGGTTTTCTACAAAGTCTGTCTACTCTTCTAGGATGGAATTTTGCAACAAATTTACCAACACAAAGTTGTGGATGAGGGGGGGTTGTATATAATGTGTGTATATTTGTGCTTAATTCAGATTTTGTTATATATCGTCTTATGAATCAAATCAGTGGCAGAAAAATATGAAAAGGACATTTTATCTCATACTTAGGGAAGGCTGTGTTTGTGTATAACAGATTTGAGAAAGAAAAAGACAAAGGAAATTGAGGTGGTTGACATATGAAAAAGACAATAATCCCAATCCCAGTCAATTTGAAATAAAATATTATAAGCCTCTTGGACTAGAGATATGATTTATTTTAATTGTATTAGACTTGATTTAGTGGAGGGAGTGAGGGAGGCCTTCCTAGGTATTGATTCTTTGATGCCCTGCCTTGTGACTTTGAATTGCCTAGCTATCTTCATAGAAATGGCCTAAACTTGCTCCCATTTTTCCTATTTATTAACTTTTCTCCTGTGGCTTTTATAACAAAAAATTATTTTCTTTGGCTTGCTGAAATTTTTAGAAACAATAAACACAGCTAGACATCTTCCTCAAAACTCAGAAATCAAATAAACTCTTTTTAGTTGAGAACTTTTATTCTTTTGGAGTGTGAAAGAGGATATAAGACAGGTATGTTGTACTTCCAACACCACATAGAAACAGATCAAAATATTGCAGATAAATGTTTCAAACTTCAAGTCAGTTTTTATAACTCATGTTGTCTAAATGGCATGGATAATTTTCAGAGAAAACTTTGTTTGCTTCCCAATGAAAATATAGGTCATACTCAGATGACAACGGTGGACTCAAGGCTCTTATCAGATAAGGACTTTTGAATCATAATCAAATTCTAACAGCTTTAACTTTGCAAGACTCCTGAATGCTACTCCAACTGGGTTTCCTTCAAACTGTGGACAATGCAAGTGGGATAAGAAGGGAATATGCAAGAAGACACTAAAGTAAAACACCATAATACATCTTGCCAGAGGTATCTGCTTACTTTTTGAAAATAAAATTGTATGCTTATAGAAACAGATATATTATGAAATAAAATGACAGTCCACATGCATTTTTAAGATGAAACATCAATTTAAAAAAGTTTGGCACTGTGGTAGGCCCTGGGTATGTTTATCTTCTCACTCTTCTTTGTTTTGTCTCACTTTCCTTTGAAGTCTAAGTGTTTTGATGGAAAAGTTTAAGAAACCACAAATAGGCAAACTCTCAGGTCTCTTTAAAGGTTACATAATTTGTTTAAATAGTTTTAATAGGACAAAATAAAATGTATATATGGCTGTGGTAATCCACAATTAATTCATGACTCCTTCCTAATGCAGCCAACTGAATGGTATTCTGATTAAAGAGGGATATGGCACAGTGAAAGAACATGGGTTAAGAGAAGAGAGATCCGACTCCAAATCTTCATTCTATTACTTACCATCTTGGATACTTCTATAACTTTTAGGTCTGTTTCTTTGTCCATTGAATGAGGATGGAAATACTGTTTTTTATATTTTGATAACCGAGACAGAATGTTGTAAAGGAAATGGCTGTTGCTACTCATGAGGTAGCCATTACCCTAAATACGTGTTCTCCCTTTACTGAGTGAATTGAAATTGATAATAATTACTGTACCTTATTCATCTAGATAGCCTTAAGATATAAAATATTTAAAATTTGGTTCAGTACAGTCTTTGAGTTGGTTTCTAGGTATGCCATTTGTTTTACCCCACCTTGAAGATTTTTTTGAATGATAAATATATACCACTGATTTGACATGATCTTTATGAAAAGTTATGCCTTGTTTTTATGTCCTTCCAACTTAGTGTTCTGTTATGACCATCTTGGGTATTTATTTGATCAATAATGGCTGAATCCCTCATTTATGACCATCCTGAGTATTTATTTGATCAAAAATGGCTGAATCCCTCATTTAAACAGTTGCACATCCAATTTTCCCATTTGGATTAATGAGGGTGTTATAACAAATAAGGTGGAGCTATTTGAAGAGAGAGTCAACAAATATTCATTGCATAATCCAGGATGACCAAAGCAGTATGCTAGCGGTAAAGACAATATAATAAACATCAATACAACTAATATAATTGTGATAAGTAAATTAATGGAATTAGTTATAATTATAAATTAATACAATTATAGTTAATTATAATATAAACAGCTAAGGCATAACTTATTCCTCATTCTTATCTTATTCAAAATCAAATCCCAATTCAAGCTGTTATTTTCTTCTCACATGGTTTCTATTTGCTCTCCTCTTCCTCAAGTCGCTTACTGCCCAAGAATAACAATTTTATAATTATTTTTAATTTATTTTACCTCCTTACCCTTTTCCCATTACACTCTTTTGCATTTTACTTACATATCAATCTTTAGCTGCCTTCTGGAGCAAGGCTTTCTTTGAGTTCTCTATTTTACTCATCACTCCTGGGTCTCTGGATATGTGTCTACTCTACAGAGCCAAAATTTCCTGTGGCTATTTTAAGATTGATGAGGGTTGTGCAAAGAGCCAGTTAACCCATAGAAGACTCATATTTGTGTTCTTAAACAACTTTGTAGTAAAGAAGAAAATATGCTTACTTTTATAATATTGCTCTCTTTCAATGGTTCTGAAAAGGGATATTTGTTATCTCCAACAGTTGCTGCATTTACTATAACATTCAGGAAAGAGAATAAATAAAATTTCGAGACCAAATAACACCTGGAGATAAATGTTGTATTTAGAACCACAGAAGGTAAATTTAAAAGAATGGGTATATTTGGATGTATTATTTTGTATTCTTCTTTTCTATTCACTAATTGAGTTTGTTATAAAAGGATTTTTTAAAAGGGTAAATGTGCAACCAAATAAGGAAATAAATAGGATGAATCCTGGACTATAAGCACAAAAGCTTCCATCCCTGTAGAATTTGGGGATGCCACCATCCTGGTACGTGAACACTTTTTTTTGTTTTGTGATAAAATACACTTAAGATTTACCATCTTAACCCTTTTAAAGTAAATGGTTCAGTGTGTTAAATATATTTTCATTGTGTAGCCATTACCACCATTCATCTTGTAAAAATGAAACACTATACTTGTTAAGCAATAACTTTCCATTATCCTTCCTCTCCCCTAGACCCTGAAAAGTACCATTGTGCTTTGCCTTTATAATTTTGACAACTCTAATTACCTCATATAAGTGGAATCATAGATTATTTGTCTTTCTGTGTATGACTTATTTCACTTAGCATTGTATTTTCAAGGTTCATCCATGTTGTAACATATGGCAAAATTTCATTTTAAGACTGATAAGATTATATTGTAAGTATATACCACATTTTGTTTATCCATTCATCTGTGAATAGAAACTTAGTTTGCTTCCATGTTTTAGCAATTATGAATAATCCTGTTGTGAACATGGCTGTGCCATCTTTCTTTAATATCTTTCAATTCTTTTGGGAATAGACACAGAAGTGGAATTGATAGATTATATGATAATTCAATTGTTAACATTTTGAGTCTCTACCATATTGTTTTCTACAGCAGTTATACTATTTTCCATTTCCATCAACAGTGCACAAGGGTTCCAATTCTCCCACATCTTCAACACTTGCTATTTTTTTTAATGTTTTTGATAGTATTTATCCTACTAGGTGTGAGGTGGTAACCTATTATACTTTGTTTTTAAATGGGTTTCTGGTTTTATTGAGAAATAATTGATATACATTATTTAAGTTGAAGGCATACAGCATAATGGTTTGATTTACAGATGTTGTGAAACAATTACCACCATAGATTTAGCTAACATCTATCATCTCATGTAGATACAGATTTTTTAAAAATGTAGTTTAGATTTGCATTTCCCTAATGATTAGTAATGCTGAGCATCTTTCATAGGTTTATTGGAAATTTGTATATCTTCTTTAGAGATATATATGTTCAAGTTTTTTACCCATTTTTGAAGTGATTTTTGTTGCTGAGTTTTAGGAGATCTCTATATTACATATCTTCATATTAATCTTTATCAGACATAGTAGTTGAAAATATTTCCTCTTATTCTCTGGTTACCTGTTTAGTCTTTGCATGTTTTTATGCACATTTAAACTTTTTTTTTCATAAGTTCAATTTGTCTGTATTATATTCAAGAAATCTTGCCAACTCCAACATTGTAAAGATTTTTTTCCAAATTTTCTTCTCAGAGATCTATAGTTTTTGGTCTTAAATTCATGTCCTTGATCCATTTTGAGTTAATTTTTATATGATATTAGGTAAAGGTCCAATGTTATTCTTTTACCTCAATGTCCAATTTTTCTCAGCACCATTTGTTGAAAAGACAGTCTTCTCCCCACTGAATGGTTTGGGTACCCTTGTAAAAACTTATTTGACCATATATGTGAAATTTCCAGCCTCCCTTCTATTCTATTCTGATGCTCTATATACCTGTCTTTATGCCAATACCAAACTGTTTTGATTATCATTCATTGTAGTAGGTTTTGAAATCAGTAACTGTGAGACTTCTGGTTTTGTTCTTTATCAAGACTATTTTGGCAATTTGAGATCCCTTAAGATTTCTTATGAATTCTAAGATGGGTTTTTCTATATCTGCAAAAAAAATGTCATTGAGATATTGATAAAAAAAATATTAAGTCCTTTAATCCAATAACATGGACTGTGTTTTGATTTATTTATCTTTAACTTCCTTCAGTGTCTTGTAATTATCACTGTCTTTCATGTCCTTCATTAAATTTATTTCTAAATATTTTATTCTTTTTGATAACATTCTTTCCTTTTCAGATTGTTCATTGTGTCTAGGAATGGAATTGATTTTTTAGTTTTGATTTTGTACCCTAATTTTCTGAATTCATTTATTCTAATCGTTTTATTTTTGTTTAATCTTTGGAATTTTCTACAAATAAGATTATATAACTTGCAGAGATCAGTTTAACTCTTCATTTCCAATTTGAATGGCTCATTTTTTTCCTTCCCTAATTGCCCTGGGTAGAATTACCAGTACTATGTTAAATAGAAGGGGTGAAAGTAGGCATCTCATTTTGTTCCCAAACTTAACAGTGAAAGTGTTTCCTCTGAGTATGGTGTTCACTGTAAGTTTTACATATGATTTTTATTATATTGTAGTTTCCTTCTGTTCCTAGTTTATTGGGTGTTTTGTTATGAAAGGTGTTGGTTTGTCACTTTTTAGGCAGCATTTGAGATGATTATTTTTCCTTTATTCTGTTGATATGGCATTGGTCAGTTTTCATATGTTGAAGTATACTTATATTCCAGGAATAAATCTCATATGATCATGGTGTTTAATCCTTTTATTATGCTACAGAATTCTTCATAGTATTTTTAAGTACTTTTGTGTCAATGTTTATAAAGGGTATGTGTTGTGTTTTTTTCTTGTATCTTGGCTTTCACATGAGGGTAATTTTGATCTTATAGAATGTGTTATCTTTTAGAAGGATTGGTATTTCATTTTTAAATGTTTGGTAGAATTCATGAGTGAAGCCATCAGGTCCAGGACTTTTCTTTGGTAGATTTTTGATTACTGATTCAGTTTCTTTACTAGTTCTATTATTCTACGATATAATCTTAGAAGGATTTGTGTTTGTTGATACAATATACATAATACATAATCCCTTATATTTCCGTATTATGGTTTTGGTAATTTGAGTCTTTGATATATCTAAAGTGTTGTCAATTTTGTTGATCTTTTCAAAGAAAACACTTTTGATTTCACTGAGTTTTCTCCATTTTTCTACTGTTTCATTGATTTCTGCTCTACTCTGTATTTCTTTCCTTCCTTCTACTTTTTGCTTTATTTTTTTCTTTAGTCTTTAAGTCATAAAGTTACATTTTTCATTAGAAATCTTCCTTTAAAAATAATTATAGCTATACATTACTTCCTTAGCACTTCTTTTGTTATCTTAGTATGTTGTGTTTTTGGAAGTATTTTCTGATTTCCCCTGTGATAACTTCATTGATTATATTTAATGTATTTTTAGTTTTTCACCACTTTGTGAATTTTTGTTTCCTTTTGTTTTTTATTTCTACCTTTATCCCTTTATGGTTGGAGAAGACACTTTGTATGACATATATATCTTTTAAATCTACCGTGACAATCTGTGACCTAATGTAAGGTCTGTCCTGGAAAATATGTATTCTGTTGTTGGGTTGTTCTCTATATATGTTACATTTATTTGATCTATCGTATTTTTCAAGTCCTCTTTTGCCATATTCATCTTCTCTCTGGTTGTACTATTCATTATTTTGAGGGAAGTATTAAAGTCCTTGGCTAGTATTATAGAACTGTCTTTTTCTCTCTTCACTTCTGTCACTTTTTGTTTCATATACTTTAGTGATCTGTTATTAGGTATATAAATATTTATAACTGTTACATCTTGTTGCAGCAGAACTTTAATATGTAATGTCCTTCTTTTTCTCTTGTAAAAGAGATTTTGTGTGATTTAAAGTCTATTTTGGGGGCACCTGGATGGCTCAGCTGGTTAAGCATCTGACGTTGGCTCAGGTCATTATCACATGGTTCAAGGGTTCGAGCCAAATAATTTTTTCCTTAAATGTATCAGTCTCAAATCATGTAGAAAATACAAAGCATTGTTATAATATTAGCATTTATATTTCTCATACAACATAGAGTTATTGACTAGTATCCTTTTATTTCACTTTTTAGGACTCCTTTGAATATTTCTGGAAGATCAGATCTAGTACTCACAGAATTGTCCAGCTCTTGTTTATCTGGGAATGTCTTCATTCTGCCCCTTCCTAATAGACAGTGTGGCTGGATATAAGATTCCAAGTTGATTTTTTTTTTTTTTTAGCACTTTATATGTTGACCCATTGTCTTCTGGATCCTATACTTTCGGATGAGAAATCTTTTTCTCTTATTGAATGTGATAATCTTGTTTGCTAATTTCAAAATTCTCTGTCTTTGATTATAATGTGTCTCAGTGTGGGTCTCCTTGAATTCATCTTATGGATGATTATAATCATGTCTTTAACCACATTTGGGGGATTTCTAGCTATTTTTTCTTCAAATGTTCTTTCTGCCCCTTTGTCTCTCTTCTCTCCTTTTGGGACTCTCATCATGCCTATGTGATATGCTTATCTATTTTCTCTTCCTTAGTTGTCTCTCAGAACTTTAAGGAGAGTATTTTTATTTGCTTCCTGTAGATGAGGGTATGCTATAGCCTGCCAGAGTGCTAAAAGGGAGGATTATTCAGGCTGATTGGAAGTCAGACCTTCAAGTAGCATATCCTGATACCAACCCAACAAGTTTGCCTCAAGAAAAGAGAATTACAGGCCAATACCTCAGATGAACACAGATGCAAATTGAAATCAATAATGCAACATGATTTATTTCAGAAATTCGAGGATGGTTCAACATCTACAAATCAACCAATATGATACACCATAATAACAAAATCTGGAATAAGAAAATATATGATCCTCTCTACAGGTACAAAAAAAGCATTTGAAAACATTTAACATTCATTTATGTTGCAAACTATTAACATCCAAAATCACAAAGAATTGTCACTATTTTAAACTTTTTTTTTTTAATGTTTTATTTATTTCTAGGAGAGAGAGAGACAGCGTGAGCAGGGGAGGGTCAGAGAGAGAGGGAGTCACAGACTGAAACAGGCTCCAGGCTCTGAGCTGGCAGTCAGCACAGAGCCCGACGCGGGGCTCGAACCCACGAAGAGCGAGATCATGACCTAAGCGAAAGTCGGACGCTTAACCGACTAAGCCACCCAGGCGCCCCAGAATTGTCACTATTTTAAAATGACATGATATTATATACCGAAAATCCTAAATACTTCATTAAGAAATACTGCTGGAACTAAAAAGAATTCACTAAAGTGGCAGGATACAAAATCAGTATAAAAATTTGTTGCTTTTCTATTCACTAATAATTATCAAAAAATTCCCATTTGCAACTACATTAAAAAGAATACCTAGAAATAAATTTAACAAAAGAGGTGGAAGGTCTGAACATTGAAAACTGTAAGATATTGAGGAAAAAAAACTGAAGACACAAATGGAAAGATACCTGATGTTCTTGGATTGGAGAAGTTAATATTAAAGTTTCCTACTATTTAAAACAATCTAAAGAGTCAAAATATTCTCTCAAAATTACAAAGTGGCATTTTTCAAATAAAGAACTACAAAAATAATGAACAGCCAAAAGCAATCTTGAGGAAGAACACAACTGGAAGAATCATGCTTTTTGACTTGATATTATATTATGAAGCTATAGCTATTAAAACAGTGTGGTAAGAGGGAGGCAAGATGGAAGAGAAGTAGAGAGTCTGTACATTTCACTCACCCCCATCTCTCAAAAGAAGAAGGCCTGAAGCCACAGGAACCCTTACAGAATCCAGGAGTTTGAGAGGAAAAGGAGACAGACTCCAGTGAGAAAAACCTATAGCGTGAATGCGATTTGGGGAAGACAAAAACGGGCCAGGACGAGCGACATGGAAGGAGGGGAGGGAGCCCCCTTTTCAGGGAACTGGGGTGAGTCTAGGGGGAAAAAAAGAGCGGCCGAAACTGCTCAAGATACTGTCCCTGTCGCTGGAGAAGAGAAAAACCTCGGCTCAGGACAGAGAGGGATCCGGTTTCCTGCTGTCCAGCTGACCCTAGTCAGGACACACTGGTCCCAGGAGACCCTGGGAGAAACTGCTCCTGGCTCACCAGCTCGACTTGGAGGGGAAACAGTGACGCTTGAAGCCACACCGCTGTGCTTCTGCCTCAGTTCCAGCCCCAGAGGTAGGCGAGAGGTATGAAATGGCTCAGAGTGACTCCGTGCGAGTTTACATATCAGGTGATATCAATGGGGCGCTCAGACTAAGATCTGGAAACAGGCCTGGCTTGGGATATGGAGCACAGCCCACCTTGGCTACAGCTGCGGAATAGGGAGATTGGACCAAAAAGAGTTTAGTTGCAATACTTGGCTCAAGAAGGGACTGGGCCACCGCAATTTTTCTCACCAAAACCACCAAGGCGGGACCTCAGGGAGTGGCCTGCAGAATGCAGTGGAGGCTAAGACCTGCCTACACCAAACCATACCCATCCCTGCTACAGAGCTGTTTGGTTTTTGGTTTTGGGTTTTTTTTTTACACTGGAGTCCATGGAAAGACCAACATGGATGCACTGCTCTGATTAATTCTGGTCACAGGCTTGCTTAAACAGTCACATTTAATCCATTCTCTAGATATATATTCTATACCTCGACCATTACCTTCCTATCTCTCTCTGGATTAATCAGACTATACAGTTTCTCTGAGTAACATATTCATTTCTTTCTCCTTGCCTCTAACCATATTCTCCTCTTTCTCTCTCCGAATTAAGCCTCTTAGTCTCTCTGCCTGGTCATTTCATTTCCAATTTCACTTCCTCCCGGCCCTGTCATTTGTATATGCTCTTCCATCAGCACTGCATACACCCAGCTCTTTAGTTGTAGCTGGGAATTCTGGTTCCATGCTTTAAGACTGTCCCTTGTCTTTTGGGGTTTTTCTTTTTTCTTTTTTTTTTTTTTGTTGTATTTTTATTTTTACTATTTGTCTTCCCTATTTCTTTGTCCATTCCTTTTTTTCTTTTTCCCTTTCAGTTTGCATGTTTGTTGGATTTGTCTGTTTTCTTTTCCAGGGCTACCTCAAGAAACAAGCCAAAGTACACATGGTGGAGAGGCCCAAATACCGCGACAAGTAGGGAAATAAAATAACCAAGGTCTCAACAGGAGAGAACCTTCCATTCAAAGAACACTTCCTGAACAGGCAGGCCCTGGACAGTCAAAGAGCCTTCTTTGGTGCAGCAGCACTCACAGCTGCACAGTGCATAACAAGCTTTTAAAACTAACAAAAGATAGAAAACAAACCAAAATGATGAAACAGAAGAACTCTCCTCCAAAGAATTTCCAGGAAGAAATGACAGCCAAAGAACTACTCAAAACAGAAATAAGCAACATAACTGACCAAGAATTTAGAACAATAGTCATCAAATTAATCGCTGGGCTTGAAAAAGGCATGGAAGACATCAGAGAAACTATTGCTACAAAGACTATGGAGCTTAAAAATAGTTGTGATGAATTAAAAAATGCTATAAATGAGGTACACAATAAAATGGAAGCATCCAATGCATTGATTGAAGAGGTAAAAAGGAGAATAAGTGATATAGAAGACACAATTATAGAAACAGAGGAAGCTGACAAAAAGATAAACTGATCCAGGAACACAAAAGGAGAGATCGAGAATTGAGTGATATAAGCAAAGGAAACAATATCCATCTCATAGGAATTCCAGAAGAGAAAGGGAAAGGCACTGAGGAATCCTTGAACAAATTATAGCAGAGAACTTCCCCAATCTGGGGAAGGAAACAGACACTGAAATCCAAAAGGCACAGAGAACTCCCCTCAGACGTAACTTGAATCGATCTTCTCCATGACATATCATAGTGAAACTGGCAAAATCTAAGGACAAAGAGAGAATTTTGAAACAGCTAGGAATAAAAGGGCCCTAACATAGAAAGGGAAACCTATCAGAGTGGTGACAGACCTATCTACTGAAACTTGGCAGGCCACAAAGGAATAGCAGGAAATCTTCAATGTGATGAACAGAAAAAATATGCAGCCAAGAATCCTCTATCCAGCAAGTCTATCACTCAAAATAGAAGGAGAGATAAAAGTCTTTCCAAATGAACAAAAATTGAGAGAATTCATCACCACTAAACCAACCCTACAAGAAATCCTGAGGGAGAATCTATGAGGGAAATGTTGCAAGGAATGTAAGGTACCAGAGACTCCACCACAAGGATAAATCCTATAAAAAGCACAAGGACCTTAAACCCATATTTTTCAATAATAACACTGAACGTTAATGGGCTAACTGCTCTAATCAAAAGACATAGGGTAGCAGAATGGATAAAAAACCAAAATCCATCTATTTGCTGTTTGCAACACATTTTAGACCTGAGGACACCTTCAGATTGAAAGTAAGGGGATGGAGAAATATATATCATGCTACTGGAAGTCAAAAGAAAGCCAGAGTAGCTATACTTACATCAGACAAACTAGACTTTCAAGTAAAGGCAGTAAAAAGGGATGAAGAAGGTCATTATATAATAATTACAAGGTCTATCCATCAGGAAGAGCTAACAATTATAAATGTCTATAAATGAATATGGAAGCACCCAAATACATAAATCACAAACAGAAACAATCTTATGGATAAGAATGTGCTATTAGCAGTGTGCTTTAATGCTCCACTCACAACAATGGATAGATGATCTAGACAGAAAATCACTAAAGAAATAATGGACTTGAATGACACATTGGACCAGATGGATCTGACAGATATATTTGGAACTCTACATCCTGAGGCCATGGAATTCACTTTCTTCTCAAGTGCACATGGATCATTCTCCAAGATAGATCACATACTGGGACATAAAGCAGCCCTCAATAAATATAAAAGAACTGAAATCATACCATGCACACTCTCAGATCATAATGCTTTGAAACTTGAAATCAATCACAGGAAGAAGTCTGGAAAACCTCCAAAAACATGGAGCTTAAAGAACACCCTACTAAAGAACAAATGGGCCAATCAGGCAATTAGAGAGGAAATTAAAAAATATAGGGAAACAAATGAAAATGAAAACACAACAATCCAAAATCTATGGGATGCGGCAAAGGCAGTCCTAAGAGGAAAGTACATTGCATTCCAGGCCTATTTCAAGAAATTAGAAAAAGCAGAAGTACAAAATCTAACAGCTCACCTAAAGCAACTAGAGGGAGAGCAACAAGAGCAACCCAAACCCAGTAGAAGAAGAGAAATAATAAAAATTAGGGCAGAAATAAACAATATAGAACCCTAAAAAACAGTTGAACAGATCAATGAAACCAAGAGTTGGTTTTTTGAAAAAATAAACAAAATTGACAAACCTCTAGCCAGGCTTCTCAAACAGAAAAGAGAGAGCACTCAAAAAAACCAAATCATGAATGAAAATGGACTTATTAAAACCAACCCCTCAGAAATACAAGCAATTATCAGGGAATACTATGAAAAATTGTATGCCAACGAACTGGATGACTTAGAAGAAATGGACAAATTCCTAAACACACACTCACTACAAAAATTCACATGGGAAGAGATAGAAAATCTGAACAGACCCATAACTAGTGAGGAAATCGAATCACTTATCAAAATTCTCCCAAAAAATAAGAACCCTGGACCAGATGGCTTCCCTGGGGAATTCTATCAGACATTTAAAACAGAATTAGTACCAATTCTTCTCAAGCTATTCCAAAAAATGGAAATGGAGGGAAAACTTCTGGACTCATTCTACAAAGCAAGACTCCTCCATAACCTTTATAAATAGTGATTGAGATGCTTATCCTATGGGAAAGAAAGTATCTTTAGCATACCAGACAAAGTTTTTAGCACAAAAAGGGTGAAGTTACTTCTTTTAAGGTGAAAGTATCAAGAAAAACAGGTTTTCCAGGAAACACCTTTGCTCCCATAATGACTAAAGTAGTTCCTCAATAGGTTCCTTCACAGGGAGCAATCAGCATATACAAGGCCAGAAAATACTCCAAGCAGAAACCAATGGGTAAGGGTGGATATCTGCCCTTAACTCTAAATTAGGCTCTTTGTCTCAGGGCCAGACTCAGGCCCCTTTTATTATGTTAAGTCTTGGATCTGCAAGGCCCTTAGGAAGAGCCTTTATCTGAAATCTCTTTGGAAAAGGCCGGGATATGCTTTTCCTTAGGAGCAATCTGTGTGGGGAATATCGGTCTGATCTGGAATATTGTGAGGCCTGGTCAATACCAGCAGCCTCATTTCCAACATGAGCCAGTAGTAGCAGAAGGAGATACCAGTTTTCATTTCTCATGGCAGGAGCTGTGCAAAGGCTGCCTTATCCTTGCTTTGACTGCCATCCGAAAGGCCGGTGCGGCTCCCAGCAGAAACTAGATCATTTTCTCACACCATCCATAAAAATAAACTCAAAATGGGTAAAGGACCTGAATGTGAGACAGGAAACAATCAAAACCCTAGACGAGAAAGCAGGAAACAATCTCCTTGACCTCAACTGCAGCAATTTCTTATTTGACACATTCTCAAAGGCAAGGTAATCAAGCAAAAATGAACTATTGGGACCTCATCAAGATAAAAAGCTTCTGCACGGCAAAGGAATCAATAAAACCAATAGGCAACCAAAAAGATAGTTGCAAATGACACATCAGATAAAGGACTAGTATCCAAAATCTATAAGAAACTCCCCCGGGGGCGCCTGGGTGGCTTAGTCGGTTAAGCGTCCGACTTTCGCTTAGGTCATGATCTCGCGGTTCGTGGGTTCGAGCCCCCCGTCGGGCTCTGTGCTGACTGCCAGCTCA